>NW_005871419.1:31935-69427 GCF_000147115.1 Myotis lucifugus | reverse complement strand
ATATATATGCCTAAGCGACCATTACAACCGAATGACTGGAACGACAGTCAACCAGTCGCTATGATGCACACTGACTAACAGGGGGCAGAAGCTCAATGCAGGAGCTGCCCCATGGTGGTCAGTGAGCTTCCACAGCAGGAGCGCCACTCACTGCTGTGGCGGTGGGAGCCTCTCCTGCCTCTGAGGCAGTGCTACTGGGTGGCAGCGGCAGGTGCAGTGGGGCCGGGATGAGCGGCAGTCCCCTCCTGCTGCTTCAGCATTGCTATATCCCCCAAGAGGTCCCAGATTGCGAGAGGGCGCAGGCCAGGCTGAGGGACCCCACCCACGCATGAATCCGTGCACTGGGCCTCTAGTCTACCATAACATAAGAACTGAGATTATAAAAGAATGAGGTTGATAGTCATTGTTGTACTGCATTTTCATGGAATCTTCTATAACCAATTAGAACCAAATAATGTAGAGAAAATTACAGTGCCTTGAAATTTTGGATGATTATTAGTTATAAAAATAACTGTTTTTGGAGGGCCAAGATGGCGGTGTAGATAAATGTGGTACTCACATCCTCCCACAACCACATTAAAATTACAACTAACACACAGAACAACCCTCATTCAGAAGTGCCTGAAATCTGCATAATGGAAGTCCTCCAATTGGAGAATTAAAGAAGCCACATTGAGACGGGTAGGAGGGGCAGAGGCATGGAATGGCCATGTGTGGCATTTTTTAATGTGAGGAATATCTTGGTGGAGAAGTCCCCTATCCCCTCAGTGAGGAGCAAGGGGTCCAAAGCCCACAGCACATCCCTCACCCCAGGGTTACATTGCAAGGAAGAGAAGTCCCCATAACTTCAGACTGTAAAAACCAGCGGGGATTGCGGCTGAGTGACACCGAGGCTGCTGGAGTCCCAGGCAGTTCCTCTTAAATGGCCCGCACATGGGCTTACTTGGACTCACTTCCTGAGCTCCTAAATTGGGGAGCAGTTTGAAAGGATCCAGGGACATACAGAGAAGAACTAAACTGTCTGGCATCAGAGCAAGAACTGTGGGGGAACAGATTAAAAATGGTGGTAGATGCAACACAGACATGCTCCCAGAACCAAATCAGAATTACAGTGAAACTAAACAAACAAACAAACAAACAAACAAAAAACATATCCTGAACAATCCACTGAGCACTGGCTGGAGAGAACCCTGATAACCAAGGATAAAAAGTGGAGCCACATAGAGACTAGTAGGAAGGGCGGAGGCACAAAAGGACAGGCTGGGCTCCCACAGATAGCAGCTGAAGTTCTGGAGAGATATCTCAGCTATGGGGGTTTGCCACTGAGAACTCTGAGGTCTAATCCACAAGCTAAGCACCACAGCAGAGAGAACCAGAACTGAGAAAGGCGCCCAAATAATATCTGGCTGTAAAAAGCAGCAAGGTTGCTATCTGCCAGTCAGAGACAGCTGGAACTGCAGGCACTCTTTTAAAGGGCCAACACACCTTGTGCTCCGACACAGGGAGAGCAGAGTGAACTGGAGCTGTGTGAGCCTAAGCCAGGGTTGCGGGCTCTGGGATTAGAGCTCAGAAGGCAGACACCCGGTTTCCTGTGCTGAGTTATTCCTCATGCTGCAAAGGTCATCTTTCTCGGGCACACCTTTGCTATCCAGGCGGTTTTTGCTTGGGGAGAAGACAGCTGACCCACCCATTGGAAAACCGGTTGCCCCACAGTGTGGAGTTTTTGAAACCCTTTAAGAGACTGAGGATAAAAATTAGCTTCCAGGTAGAAGCAATTGCCCCACCACCCCTGTAGGAGGACTGGCTGAGGGCTACTCAAGACTGAATCCAATCAGTCTGCAGGCAGAGGCGGGTCTCTGGAGGCTTTGAGTCTTTGCTGATCTAATTAGTAGAAACAGCATTTGACACTGTAGAGCCAAGGTTGAGAACCACTGCTGTAGAGATTGAGAAGGGGTACCAGATCTACCTAATACACAGTCACAAACCCAAACAGGAAGCCAAAATGGGGAGACAAAAAACAACCCACAAATGAAAGAATGAGAGATTTCTCCAGAAGAAAAAATAAATGATATGGAGATAAGAAATTTATCTGATGGAACTCCCATAAGCTGTCAGCTGATTCCTTATCAGAAACTCTACAGGACAGAAGGGAATGGCATGAACTACTCAAGGTAATGGAAAGCAAGGACCTAAAACCAAGATTACTATATCCAGCAAGGATATCATAGAAAATAAATGGTGAAATAAAGAGCTTCCTGGACAAAAAAGACTAAAGGAGTACATCAAGCCAGAATTATAAGAAATGCTAAAGGGAATACTGTAATGAGAAGAAGAAGAAGAAATATAGAGAGAAACCTAGGCATACAGAATTAAAATGGCAATAAATAAGGACCTATCAATAATAACCTTAAATATAAAAGGATTAAACACTCCAATTGAAAGACATAGGGCAGCTGAATAGATAAAAAAACATGACCCAATTATATGCTGTCTATAAGAGACCCACATCAAAACAAAAGACTCACGCAGGATGAGAGTGAAGGGATGGAAAAAAATTTTCCAGACAAATGGAAATTAAAAAAAAAAGCTGGAGTAGCAATACTCATATCTGACAAAAGAGATTTCAAAATGAAGGCCATCACAAGAGACAACAAAGGTCACTACATAATACTAAAGGGATCAATCCAACAAGAGGATATAACCCTGGTAAACATATATACACCCAATATAGGAGCACCTAAATATATAAAAAAACTTCTAGAGGACTTTAAGGGAGATACATAGCAATACAAGCATAGTAGGAGAATTTAACACTCCAATGACTTCACTGGATAGATCTTCCAGACAAAAAATTAACAAGGAAATAGTGACTCTAAAGGACACACTGGATCAAATGGATTTAAATGACATTTACAGAACATTTCATCCCAAAGCTGCAGAATATACATTCTTCTCAAGTGCACATGGATCATTCACAAAGATAGATCACATGTTAGGACACAAAACAAGTCTCTACAAGTTAAAGAAGAGTGAAATTATATCAAGCATCTTCTTAGATCACAATGGAATGAAATTAGAAATCAATTACAGTAAATACCCCCCAAAACATTCCAACACATGGAAGCTAAATAGCATGTCACTAAACAGTGAATGGTTTACCAATGAGATCAAGAAAGAAATGAAAAACTTCTCGAAGTAAATGAAAATGAACACACAACAATCCCAAATCTCTGGGACACAGCCAAAGCAGTCCTGAGATAGAAGTCCATAGCACTACAGGCCTATTTTTAAAAAAATAAGAAAAATTAATAATAAAATATTTAATCCTACAACTTAATGAATTAAAAAAAGAAAAACTAGAATTAGAAAGAAAACAACAAGAAAAGTAAATAGAAGGAAGGAAATAATAAAGATTAGAGCAGAAATAAATGACATAGAGACTAAAAAAACAACACAGATGATCAACGAAACCAAGAGCTGATTCTTTGAAAGGATAAACAAGATTAATGAACACTTAGCCAGACTAAGTGTTCAGGCTAAGAAACAGAGGACCCAAATAAATAAAATCAGAAATGAAAGCGGTAAAGTAACCACTGACACCACAGAAATACAAAGGATTGTAAGAAAATATTATGCACAACTCTATGCCAACAAGCTGGACAATGTGGATGAAATTCCTAGAAAAATACAATCTTCCAAAACTAAATCAGGAAGAATCAGAAAACCTGAATAGGCCAATAACAACTGGTGAAATAGAAGCAGTAATAAAAAAACTCTCAGCAAGCAAAAGCCTCTGGTCCAGAAGGCTTCACAGAGGAATTTTACCAAACATTCAAAGAAGAACTAACACCTATCCTCCTCAAACTATTACAAGAAATCCAAGAGGAAGGAAAACTTCCAAGCTCTTTTTATGAGGCCAGCATTATTCTAATTCTAAAAACAGATAAAAACACTACAAAGAAAGAGAATTACAGGCCAGTAACAATGATGAACATAGGTGCTAAAATTCTCAACAAAATATTAGCATATCGGATCTAACAATATATTAAAAAGATCAGACACCATGACCAAGTGGGATTTATTCCAGGGATGCAAGGCTGGTACAATATTCACAAATCAATAAATGTGATATATCACATAAAAAAATTAAAAGACAAAAATCACATGATCACATCAATGGACACAGAAAAAGCATTCGACAAAATCCAACACCCATTTTTTTTTTAAAAATATATTTTATTGATTTTTTACAGAGAGGAAGGGAGAGGGATAGAGAGTTAGAAACATCGATCAGCTGCCTCCTGCACATCCCCTACTGGGGATGTGCCCGCAACTCAGGTACATGCCCTTGACCGGAATCGAACCTGGGACCTTTCAGTCCACAGGCCGACGCTCTATCCACTGAGCCAAACCGGTTTCGGCCAACACCCATTTTTAATAAAAACTCTCAGCGAAGTGGGAATAGACAGAGCATATCTCAACATGCTAAAGACCATATATGACAAACCTACAGTGAACATCATACTCAATGGGCAAAAACTAAAACCACTTCCCCTAAGAACAGGACCAAGACAGGGATGTCCGCTTTCACCATTCTTACTCAACATAGTACTGGAAGTCCTAGCCACAGCAATTAGACAAGAAGAAATATAAAAAGCATCCAAATTGGAAAGAGGAAGTAAAACTCTCATTATTCGCAGATGATATGATGACATGATATTGTACATAGAAAACCCTAAAGACTCCACCAAAAAACTACTAGACTTAATAAATGAATTTGGCAATGTAGCAGGATACAAAATCAACACCCAAAAATTGATGGCTTTTTTATACACCAATAATGAATTCTCAGAAACAGCAACTAAACAAACAATTCCATTTACCATTGCAACAAAAAAAAAATTAAGATACTTAGGAATAAGCTTAACCAAGGAGGTAAAAGACCTGTACTCAGATAACTGCAGGGCATTGAAAAAAGAGACAGAAGAAGATATAAACAAGTGGAAGAATATATTGTGTTCATGGATTGATAGAATTAACATTATTAAAAAGTCCATACTACCTGAGGCAATCTATTGATTCAATGCAATCCCTAGTAAAATACCAACAGCATATTTCAAAAATCTAGAATACTTCTTACATTTATATGGAACCAAAAAAAGACCCCAAATATCTGCAGCAATCTTGAGAAAGAAGAACAAAGTTGGAGGGATCACAATACCAGATTTCAAGTTATACTACAAAGCTACCATAATCAAACAGCCTGGTACTGGCACAAGAACAGGGATATAGATCACTGGAACAGAACAGAGACCCCAGAAATCTACCCAAGCCATTACACTAAATTACTATTTGACAAAGAATGCAAGAGCATACTATGGAGTCAAGACCATCTTTTCAATAAATGGTTTTGGGAAAAATTGGACAGATAGATGCAAAAAAAAATGAAACTACACAATAAACTCAAAATGGAGAAAAGACTTAAATGTAAGTCGTGAAACCATAAAAATCATACAAGAAACCGTAGGCAGCAAAATCTCAGACATCTCTCATAGCAATATGCTTACAGATACATCTGAGGCAAAGGAAACTAAGGAGAAAATAAATAAATGGGAATACATCAAAATAAAAAGCTTCTGCACAGCAAAAGAAACCATCAACAAAACGAAAAGGGAGCCCACTGTATGGGAGAACATATTTGGCAATGAAATATTTGATAAAGAGTTAATTTCCAAAATATATAAGGAAGTCATACAACTGAACAAAAGAAAGGCAAACAATCCAATTTAAAAATGGGCAAAGGATCTAAATAGACATTTCTGCAAAGTGGACATACAGATGACCAAGAGACATATGAAAAAATGCTCCAAGTCACTGATCACCAGAGAGATGTAAATTAAAACAACAACGAGGTACCATCTCACACCTGTCAGAATGGCTACCATCAACAAATCAACAAATGACAAGTGCTGGCGAGGATGTGGAGAAAAGGGAACCCTAGTACACTGCTGGTGGGAATGCAAACTGGTGCAGCCATTATGGAAAACAGTACGGAGTTTCCTCAAAAAATTAAATATGGAACTGCCATTTGCCCCAGTGATCCCACTTCTAGAATATATCCTAAGAATCCTGAAACACCAATCAGAAAGAATACATGCACCCTACATTTAGAGCAGCATTATTTGCAATAGCCAAGATCTGGAAATAGCCCGAGTACCCATCGGTAGATGAATATAGGTAAAAACAAAAAAACAAAAAACACCCAAAAAACAAAAAACAGCCTGTGGTACATGTACATAATGGAATACTACGTGGCTATAAAAAAACAAGGAAATCTTACCTTTTGGGACAGCATGGATGGACCTGAAGAGTGTCATGCTAAGCAAAATAAGCCAGTTAGAGAAAGACATATAACATATGATCTCACTAATTTGTGGACTCTAATGAACAACATAAACTGACGAAGAAAACAGAACCAGAAACATGAATACATGGAACAGACTGGCTGCTGCCCAAGGGGAGGATTGTGGAGGTGACTGGATAAAGAAGGTGAAGGCATTAGCTAAAGAACATACATGCATATCCCATGGACATGGACAACAGTTTGGTGAAGGCCAAGGGAGGGGGATGTAGGGGTGAGTGGAGGTAGATAAAGGTGGGAAGAAAAGGGGGACACCTGCAATAATGTCAACGTTAAAAAATTTTAATAAAAAAATAAAATCTCTAAATTTAAATAAAGAGATTGCATTAAAAGACATAGTAAAAATGTTAATTGTCCCAAAACTGAGCTAAGAGCTTACTGTACTTCCTATCAAAATCCCTGCCAGATTTTTATAGACATACATAAGCCTTATTCTAAAATTTATATGAAAAGGCAAAGGTACTAGAATAGCCATTTCAATTCTGAAAAGAACAACAAAGTTGGAGGATTCATATTACCTGATTTCAACACTTACTATAAAGCTACAGTAATGAACACAGAGGGGCACCACACACACACACACACACACACAAATAGACACATCAATTGGAACAGAATAGAGAGCTTAGGAATAGACCCACAAAAATATAGTCATTTTTTTACACAGATGCAAAGACCATTCAACGGAGAGATTATAGTCTTCTCAACAAATGATGCTAAACATCCGAAGTCCATAAACAACCACTCAAACCTAACACAAAAATCAATTCAAAATGGATTATAACCTAAATGTAAAATGCAGGAACTATAAAATTTCTAAAAGAAAGCATAAGGGAAAATCTGCATGACTGGGTTTGGTGCTGAGTTGTTTTGTTTTTATTTGAGGAAGTTTATTGTTACATTTTTTAGATAATAGATGAGGCACAACTACCTCCTGCTTCTCCAACATCTCAATACAAAAGATAACAATCAAGGGTAACAGTGAAATTAAGATTAAAAATTACAAAAGCTGAAGGTTTTAGAGACAAAAATGACTACAGTCGAAGTGTAGAAAAGTTTAAATGGTTTAGTTCAGCATTGCAAATAGTTATCTTCTTCTCTGGTTATGATGAATCCCAGAATTAGATCGGCTTCTTTGATACCTTCCTCCTGGCCCTGGAACCCCCAGGCTCAGCAAAAAACCCACAGGGGTGGTGGCTGAGCTGGCGGGGTCTCGGCCTTTGGGCCATCCCACCCTGCATTCTGGTCAGCCCAAAGCAGTCACAGTCCCTCATACTTACATGAAAGTGAATGAGCTAATGGATCAACCTGATTAAAGGCAAAGAAGTCAGACATGGTAACCAGCAGGTGCACCAGCCAGGATGCAGCAGCCTCACCTGAGCCACGTTTCCAAGTCAGTAACAGCCTGAATACTCACACACCTATGAGACCCAACGCAGTGACTGGCGGGGAGCGTCCCCACTGTCATCAAAGGCAAGCGTGACCTCAGAGTCGCCCCTCCAGAGCTGCCCAGCGCCCCTTCCCTCTAAGCTTTGTGTAGGAACTGATACTGGGTCACTGCCTCTCAGCTTATCAAGAGCCACAGGAAGCAGTACAAAAACAGCAACTTCTTTCTAACCAAAAAAAGAGCTGAGCCCTGGTGGCCTGCGCACCTGAGGGTCTCAGGTTTGATTCCTGGTCAAGGGCAGGTACCTGGATTGCAGGTCCAATCCCGTCCCCTACTGGAGGTGTGTGGAGGCAACCAAACGATGTGTCACGTCAATGTTTCTCACTGGCCCCTTCCAATCTCTCTAAAAAATCAATGAAAAATATCCTCATTCCTTGGGTGAGAAAAAAAAAAAGAGCTGAAACCTCAATGAACACTGCCACACAGCCTAGATCACCAAGAGGGAAAAAATTTCATGTTGTCTCCTCATTAAAAACACAGTGGTGCCCTGGCCGGCTTGGCTCAGTGGATAGAGCGTCAGCCTGCGGACTGAGGGGTCCCGGGTTCGATTGCGGCTAAGGGCACATGCCTGGGTTGCGGGCTCCATCCCCAGTGGGGGGTGTGCAGGTGGCAGCCAATCAATGATTCTCTCTCATCATTGATGTTTCTATCTCTCTCTCCTTTTCCCTTCCTCTCTGAAATCAATAAAGAAATATATTTTTAAAAAAACAAAACACAGTGGTAACAAGGGTAACTCAGAAGCAGGTTTTCCCTCTTTTCTTCTGGGTCAGCCTCTGCCACACGATTCAGGTTTATCTGGCCTCTGACATGGAGCCAAGAGAGATGCAAAGTGACACAGGAGGGGAACTGTGTGGCCTGACACAGGGCCCTATATTGTATGATTAAACCTCAATGAATTCTGGCGCCAGCTACAGAGGAAGCTTTTTTTTCTTTTCTTTCAAATGCCAGGAAAGTCCTAACCACCAAGACAGACTTGGCAGTGGAATGAAATGTACTTTTACATAGTGGCATCTGGCAGGTAGGTGGACTGTGACTGGGTGCCACTGAACAGCCCTGTCACACCCACAGCTCCCGAACTCCCCTAGCTGGGAGCCACCGCGGACAGTGTGCGTGTGTTGTGTGAACATTCTAGAGGCAGGAGCCCTGGACAAGACCCTGGATGGAGAGGAGGGCTGAGAACGGGATCAGCTGTAAGAGGCACTGGGGTTGTGGTAGTCTGCAGGGACTCAGATCGTGCAGGGTCGGGGCTTCCTGAAGGTCAGTGTCACCAGTGAACCAAGCAGTTGTGCTGAACGTGGGCTGTGCTTACAGAAGCCGAAGGACAGAAAGCCTTCTACTGCTTCCATGCAGCCAACTGCAGGTACAAGAAGCTGGTGAAAGAAGGAACAGTCACCTTCAAGGCCAGTTTATTTGTCTTTACCAGTGGGTGCGGGACAGCAGGGTGGTACGGAGTACTAAGTGCCAATGTGCGCTGTGCGGTGGGAGAGGGACATGCCCTGTCCACACAATCAGGGCAAGGTGACAGGCAGGAAGGACAGAGCACATTGGAGGCATTAAGGGACGACCACACCCAGGACCCCATCCTCCGAGGCTAGGGGCCTGGGCTTCATCTAACAGCATGCACTGGGGGCTCTCAGGAAATTGGCACAGGAGTTTTAAAAGCAGCTCATTCATTTTGGTCGGTGGCACTGAGACACTCCCCCATCCTCAACCACCAAGGGTAACCTGAGGGGCAGGTGCAGGGACTGCATTTAGCAGCATCAGCACACACTCTGTCTCCTACAAACTACCATTAGGCATAGCTTTGGGGTTAGTGTCTCTCAGAAATTGGAGGGAAAGCTGTCTGCAAGGCCAGCTGATCTGTGTTTTGCATTAGAGAGAGCGTGCATGACACTCAGCGGTGACACTGTGTCAGAGCTGCAATGGCTACTCGCTAGTACAGATTCACACCAGAGTAATCTAGTCTCAGTAGTGTACCATCCCCAGGATTCAGTAGCTCATCAAAGCCCCCCAAGTCCTCAGCCTGGGCTCCGCCATGCTCCCGCCACCCATTCAGATGCTGGCCATGCACATGGAAAGCCGCCCAGGACAAGGTGGGCGGCGTGGAGTTGGTTCTCACTGCAGCATGATGTCCTTGAGGATCTCCTTCAAGATCGTGTTTGTGACCGCGTGGAACATGAAGCAGACTCTCCCCATCGATGGCAGTAGTGGAACAGCGGGCATTCTGTGGTTCCTGCCAGCGGCAGAAGCACTGCACCAGGTAGCGCTCCAGGTCCTCCAACTGGTGGGGGTCACTCCTCATCTTCTCCACCAGCAGGTCTGTCTTATTGAGGAACGCGATGATGGAATGTTGAAGAAGAGCTTGTTGTTGATAATGGTCTCGAAGATGCTCTCGAACTCTACCAGCCAGTTAGTTGGCCAGTCCTCCATGAGCCCTTGGTTACACTCACTCAAGGACACCATAAACAGGATTGAAGTGATCCCATCAAAGCACTGGAACCACTTCTGGTGTTGGGACCGTTGGCTGTCCACATCCACCATCTTAAAAGGGATTTTCTTTAAAAAAAAACTATTTTATTGATTTTTTACAGAGAGGGAAGGAGAGGGATAGAGAGTTAGAAACATCGAGGAGAGAGAAACATCGATCAGCTGCCTCCTGCACACCTCCCACTGGGGATGTGCCCGCAACCAAGGTACATGCCCTTGACCAGAATCAAACCTGGGACCTTTCAGTCTGTAGGCCGATGCTCTATCCACTGAGCCAAACCGGCCAGGGTGGGATTTTCTTTTTTAAAATATATTTTTATTAATTTCAGAGAGGAAAGGAGAGGAAGAGAAACATAAATGCTGAGAGAGAATCATTGATTGGTTGCCTCCTGCACACCTCCGATTGGGGATGAACCCGCAACCCAGGCATGTGCCCTGACCTCCTGGTTCATAGGTGGACACTCAATCACTGAGCCAGGCTGGCTGGGCTTAAAATAAATTTTCTTCTTCTTTTTTAAAATATATTTTTATTGATTTCAGAGAGGAAGGGAGAAGGAGAGAGAGAGAGAGAGAGAGATCGATGATGAGAGAGAATCATTGATCGGCTGCTTCCTGCATGCCCCCACTGGGGATTGAGCCCACAACCCGGGCATGTGCCCTGACCAGAATCTAACCCTTCAGTCCGCAGGCCCATGCTCTATCCACCAAGCCAAACAGGCTAGGGCAAAAGGGATTTTCTTTTTTTTTTTTAATATATTTTTTTATTAAGATATTACATATGTGTCCTTATACCCACGTTACCCCCTACCCCCCCCCCCCCCGCTCATGCCCTCACCCCCCCGTTGTCCGTGTCCATTGGTTAGACCTATATGCTTGCATGTAAGTCCTTTGGTTGATCTTTCCCCCTTACCCCCACCCTCCCCTACCTTCCCTCCAAGGCCCGACAGTCCAATCAATGCCTCTCCGTCTCTGGATCAGTCCTTGTTCATCAGTTTATGATGTTTATTATATTCCACAAATGAGTGAGATCATGTGGTATTTATCCTTCTCTGACTGGCTTATTTCACTTTGCATAATGCTCTCTAGTTCCATCCATGCTGTGGCAAATGGTAAGAGTTCCTTCTTCTTCTTCCTCTTCTTAAAGAATACCTTTCAGCATTTCATATAATGCTGGTTTGGTGGTGATGAACTCCTTTAGCTTTTTCTTATCTGTGAAGCTCTTTATCTGACCTTCAATTCTGAATGATAGCTTTGCTGGATAAAGTAATCTTGGTTGTAGGTTCTTGTTATTCATCACTTTGAATATTTCTTGCCACTCTCTTCTGGCCTGCATGGTTTCTGTTGAGAAATCAGCTGACAGTCATATGGGTACTCCCTTGTAGGTAACTGACTTTTTTTCTCTTGCTGCTTTTAAGATTCTCTCTTTGTCTTTTGCTCTTGGCATTTTAATTATGATGTGTCTTGGTGTGGTCCTCTTTGGACTCCTTTTGTTTGGGGTTCTCTGCGCTTCCTGGACTTGGAAGTCTATTTCTTTCACCAGGTAGGGGAAGTTTTCTGTCATTATTTCTTCAAATAGGTTTTCAATATCTTGCCCTCTCTCTTCTTCTGGTACCCCTATAATTCTGATGTTGGTATGCTTGAAGTTGTCCCAGAGGCTCCTTACACTATCTTCGTGTTTTTGGATTCTTTTTTCTTTTTGTTTTTCCGGTTGGGTGTTTTTTGCTTCTTCGTATTTCAAATCTTTGACTTGATTCTTGCGATCCTCTGGTCTGCTGTTGGGAGTCTGTATAATATTCTTTATTTCAGTCAGTGTATGCTTAATTTCTAGTTGGTCCTTTATCACACCATCGAGGGTCTCACTAGATTTCTTGAGGATCTCACTACATTTATCGGCGGTTTCCATAAAAATCTTGAAAAATCTTAGAAACGTGGTTTTGAACTCTATATCCAGTAGTTTGCTTTCCTCCATTTCTGTCATTTGTGACCTGTTTCTTTGTCTTCGCATTTTGTCTGCTTCCCTGTGTTGGTAGAGTGGTTTTGTGTGCTAGGTGTCCTACAGGGCCCAGTGGCTCAGCCTCCCCAGTTACCTGAGGTGGACACTCTTGGTGCACCCCCTTGTGGGCTTTGTGCACAGTCTTGTTGTAGTTATGCCTTGATTGTTTTAGGTGTCACTGGGAGGAATTGACCTCCAGGCCAATTGGCAGTGAGAATCAGCTGTGTCTGCAGTGGGAGAACTTCTGTGCTGAAGACACCCTTCTGGGGCAAGACTTGCTTCAGTGGGGCTTTGGTGCTCACTGAGTCTGCCCCCTGAGTGTGTTCCTTATGAATCTGAGGAGTTGTAATCTGGATGGTCCCACTCTGACCACTGGGTACACTGGCTCTTGGATCTAAGGAGGTGCTAATTAAGCCTCTTCCTGAGGTTACCCAGCAGGAGCTACGAAGAGATATGCAGATTCCCCTTCCTTTTTGGGGGGCTTGGGGGTGCCCAGATGAGGCCCAGCTGTGAAGCAATGCAAGCTGCTGTGGGGCCTTGGGCCTTCTCTTGGAAGTTCTGGGTCTGTCTGGCCCAGCTGCAATTTGTTAGGTAATTTTCAGGTTGCAAAGGACCCAGGCATTCATATGCAAAAGCCTTTGCAGCAGCCTGGATGGGGCGGGGTCTCGGAATCAACAGGGCGGAGCAAGCAGCTACGGCTTATTCTCAGCCCTGCCCTAAGGGGCCGCGCGTCTCAGTGTCCCGGTAATTGCTGACAGCACCTCTGAGGGAAAGCCGCCCTCAAGTTCCGAGTTCTGCCTGCTGCCAGACCGTCCAGTTTCTCCCCGTATGAGCCCGGGGACCCCAGAGATTTCCCGGAACCGGAGTTCAGAGCAGTCGGGAGCTTGTGACTCCCTCCCGATTCAAAAAGACAGCCGCGTCCTCAGGTGCCAGCCCCTTTCCGCGCGCGCCAGAGCCTCCGTACCTCTGCACTTTACTTTCATAGCTCCTCTGAGTCTGTGTGCTCTTCTCTTTCCTTCTAGTTGTAGAATTTCCACTCAGCCAGCCTTCCTGTGGTTCTGGATGATGACCGTTCTGTCTTTTAGTTGTATTTTTGAAGTTGTTGTCGGAGGCAGCAATTTCCGGTGTTTACCTATGCCGCCATCTTGGTTTCTCCCTCAAAAGGGATTTTCTTAATAACAAAGTCATGTTCCACAATGCCCTTGGTGGCTTTCCTCACCAGCAGGATGTCTTCTTGCTTACTAGGAAAGTAGTTCAGCTGGCAGATCTGGTCCAAATTGTCCAGGAAGTACTTCACTGATTCACACAGGCCTCCTGCGACTGAAGGCCTCCCTGATGTCCAAGTGCCCCCAAGGGTGCTCAGGGTAGACACGTACAGGCGGAAGGCAGCCGCCTCTATGGACAGCCCGGCTTTGTTCTCGAAGGCCATGAGGAACATGCCAAGCGTTTTGTTCTCGAATGCTGCCATGGAATGTCCCCCCGCATCCACAAGGACCTTTGAGCCCTTGATGGGCTCAAAGATGGTGCCTTATTCTTTGAGCTGGACTTGCAGCTCCTGCCAGTTCCCAGCAGCAGGATCCTGACAAGGGGATGCAAGGTGGGCTATGTCCAGGCTGCGCCTCTGCCAACCTTGGCAGGCAGCAGACAGTGGCTGAGGTCCGCACCAGGCCGGACATGGCCGCTCAGACCATGGACCCCGCTGCAGGCAAGACAAGCCCCGTGTGGCAGCTGGGCACTCCCTCAGGCCAAGGCCGCCACCAGAGACCCAATGGTGGTGATTTTTTAAGTACAATACCAAAAGCAAAATTCATAAAAGAAAAAATTTTAAGTTGGACTTAATTAAAATGAAAAACTTTTGCTATGTGAAGCACTATTAAGAGAATGAAAACATAGACTATGAGAAAATATCTGTAAATCACATAGATGATAAAATATATCTAGCACATACAAAGAAATTTTAAGTCTGAACAGTTAAAGAAGCACACAAAACCCAATTTTTAAAAATGGGCAAAATGAGAGAGGGAGAGAATGAGGAGTGGGGATGAAAGTGAAAGCAAGAGCAAAGGCTGATAGGAAGCATAGATTATAGGATAGAGAGAAAATGATTTGACATTCCCAAGAAGCCTACGACTCCTTTTTCTGTTTAAATATTAGTAAATTATAGATACTAGATATCTATATATTGTATTTTTAAGAAAAAATAAAAAGGTTATAAGTGCGTGTAAAAGTGTGGTAGCTGTAGTTTTCTTTTTCTTGTAGAAAAGAAAATGGTATTAATTTGAATATTTTTGAGTAAGAAATGCCTGAAAAAATTATAGCATATATTTCTCATGGTGGATAAAGCAGTTATGTTTTTAACATATTAGACAATTTTTAGAGCCATTAAACTATTTTGTCTAGTACTACAGTGATGGATAAATGATGTTATTCATTTCTCAAATCCCATGGAACTTTATAGCACAAAGAATGAACCTTATGTAATATTTTAAAATGCAAATTAAAAAAAACACAACTAGGTGGATGGGGGGAATCACAACAAGGAATGGACACTATGAAAAAAGAATTTAATTGTATTACAAATGTATGACATAACCTCACTGGAGGGAATAGAGAGGAAAGGATCTAAGTAACTTTGGAAATGACTAGAAACTGTAAGACAAAAGGAACTGTACATGAACACCACGTATGGTAATGCTGCTTCCCATGGAGGTACTGGTTAGAAGTTCTGATGCTGCCATCGTATACACTGGGACTGAAAAAATAAGTAAAAAGATAGTGAATGGTAGGGGCCAGGTTTCTCACTGCTGGAATGAAGGATGACAGATACGTAAGGGGGAAAGTCTAGAATGAACCACGGTAGTTCTGAATTAGGGTCTAAGTCATCAGTGGGAATTCTTGTTTAGCTTAATATAGAAACTGATGAGTAAAAGGAGAAATAATACAGATATGTATATATACAGAGGTTAATATGCATACATTTATTTCCTAGCTCTGGTCACTGGCAGGGTCTAAAAGCAATGACACTCTGGTAATGATGAGCACATCAGAGAAAATCCTGGTTTCTAATATCATTCCCCAACAAAAGGATCCAGAGAATGCTGAAATGGCTGGTTTTAGGGCTGGAACAGAATATGTAAGATGAGCTTGGAGCATCTATCCTGTAGTGCCAGAAAGTAGGGAGGTACTCAAAACACAAACTGCTGGGAGTATGTCAAAGGGATACAGAAGGCAACTGAAAGAGCCCCCGTGGCAAAAGATGAAACACTTTGAGCAACAAAAATAAATAATGCAGTTTTCAGTTATGTCTGGTAACAGAAAACTTTGACATGTTCAACGATAATAAAAGTAGGTAAGCTTTAATATCTTTCCAACTTTAAAGAATGTAAAATTGTGTTCTTGTGCAGGTATATTTTTTCAGCGTAGGAGGACAGAATATACCAGGAACATAGCTTAAGTGGGACAGGCACACTGGAGTGTGTTTACAGGGGAAGAGGCCAGGAGAGGTAGGGACTCACATGAACAACAGCCCAATCCTATCTAATAAAGACAAAATATGCAAATTGACCGTCACTTCACGACAAAGATGGCGGCACCCACAGACAATAAGGAGGGAATATGCAAATTGACATGACAAAGATGGCAGCGGCCTGGTTGGGATGCTTGTGTCATCACCATGGCAACAACGCAGGCGTTCCACCCTGTCCCAGCTGCTCCAGGCCTCTGGGCAGCACGCGAAGGTGGAAGGCAGCTCCAGGTTGGAGCGAAGGCAGTGCTGGCAGCCAGGGAAAGGAAGGCCTATTCTTGCACGAATCTTCGTGCATTGGGCCTCTAGTTCAATATAATAAATATGTGAGCCCCTACTAGGTACCAAGAACTATGAGAGGTATGGGAGAATACAAGGACAAATAAAATAGTCCCTGACCTTTAAAAGGCAACTGTCTGGTAGAAAGAATGAAAGCATACACCAAGGGAGCAATGAATCCAAATATTTAAAGGATTGTTGTGTGGAAAAGAATCAGAGGTGTTCAGCATGCCCTGAGGGACAGGCTTAGGAATGAAGGGTAGACAGAGTAATGGGCTGACTTGGGCTCAATGTCTGGCACAAAATTAGTGATTAATGTATGTTAAGATCTCTTCCCCAAATGCCCAAAAAACAGGATTCACTCTGCTGAAAACAATAAACTCTACCATTTATGTGACAAAAAAGATGTTACTTCCTTACTGTGTTGTAATAATCACCTAGAAAAATTAGTTTTTTTAAAGTATAAAATTTAAAAGTCTAAAATTTAATATAAAGGAAAATATTTCAATTTTGTTTCCATCTTCACAATGTGAAAAATTTTAGTTTGACGTGTCTATCAAGAAGGTCTATCACTGCCCATCCCCTGTTGCTCAGTAGTTGAACACAGACCTATGAACCAGGAGGTCACGGTTCAATTCCAGGTCAGGGCACATGCCTGGGTTGCAGGTTCGATCCCCAGTGTGGGCGTGCAGAAGGAAGCTGATCAATGATTCTCTCTCATCATTGATGTTCCTATCTCTCTCTCCCTCTCCCTTCCTCTCTGAAATCAATAAAAAAAGATAAGGTCTACCACTGATCTAACTAATAATCAATTACAAAACAAGCTAAAAGCATAATTATTCTACGATCTCTTCATCACAATTTAGACCATTAAGAGCATTCACAATTTACAAATCCACAATGCCTGTTAGAAATATCTAATCATTTGCATCAGATGGAAGAGAAGAAACTTATCTAAATGAGAATACTTTTCCCATGTGCACCAGGAAACACACACAACTAATCAAAGAGAGAAGAAAACCTCCCCTGTGGTCCTGCTTCTCGTCTCTGTTCCCAATAAGCTTTTGCTCAAAGGAAAGAAAACACGGAACTAGAGTCAGCTAATTGTGTAAAGCCTTTTACTGATAAAATTAGGCAGGCTAAGTTAGATGCATGCTCGGTCCTTTGCAAAACAGGCTAAAAGAATAGAGGAAATGTGGAGATTAGTCAGCACTGGGGCTGAGAAAATGAACTCAGCTATCCTATATAATAAGAAAACGAATATACAAATGGACCAAACGGTGGAACAACCGGTCACTATGATGCGCACTGACCACCAGGGGGCAGACGCTCAATGCAGGAGCTTCCCCCTGGTGGTCAGTGCACTCCCACGGGGGAGTGCCGCTCAGCCAGAAGCCGGGCTCACGGCTGGGGAGTGCAGCGGCAGTGGCGGGAGCTTTCCTGCCTCCGTGCAGCACTAATGAGCAGTGAGCAGGTGGGCGGTAAGGAGTGAGGGGTCCCAGACTGCGAGAGGGATGTCCGGCAGTGGGACACCCCCCGAGGGCTCCCAGACTGTGAGAGGGTGCAGGCCGGGCTGAGGGATCCCCCTGAGTGCACAGCCTGTCCGGATAAGCTGCCAATACGAAGGACAGCGATATAAGGCAGGTTCAAGAAATGAGAGCAATGACGACAGTGAATACTATAAAGCAGGGGTCCTCAAACTACGGCCCGCGGGCTACATGCAAAATAAATATTGTATTTGTTCCCGTTTTGTATTTTACTTCAAAATAAGATATGTGCAGTGTGCATAGGAATTTGTTCATAGTTTTTTTTTAAACTATAGTCCGGCCCTCCAATGGTCTGAGGGACAGTGAACTGGCCCCCTGTTTAAAAAGTTTGAGGACCCCTGCTATAAAGTATCCAGGTCAGGATGGTCAGTATCTAGGAAGAACCTGGCCTGCAGAACTCAGGTGGTGGAGCTGGGAAAGACAGACACCGGCATTAGCTGCAGCACATTATTTCAGCAACATATTAAGTTATTAAAAATTGACTTAGAATGGTAAAACATTTCTCTTAAAGAAAGTTAAATACAAAAATTGTGCACACTGTATGTAAAAAATAAATAGGCAGAGAAAAATCATAGACTTGAAAGAGATTGACCAAAATACAGATCATGGGAGTATGATTGACTTTTATTCCTTTATAATGTTTCTGTATATTCCATTTTTATAGTATTTCTTATTTTGTTTTACTCAGATGACTAAAACTAACTTTAAAAACTAGTTTATTCATGCCTTTCCCTAAATAGATCCAAGGGAAGTCAAAATCTACTGTGGTTAATAAACAGGGTGAATAAGAGTTTAATCTTAAAGTAAGACCAAGCCCACCCATGCATGGAACAGGTTCAAAATTTCGATTGAAATGAAGAGGGCCAAGCACTCATAGCAGAGCTGGCACTTTATGTGACCATTCTAAATAGAATCCACTATAGATTAAGAGAAAGGCAAATTAGATTAGTAAACTAATGGAATATTAACAGTTTGGGGGTTTGGTTTTTTGTTTGTTTTTGCTTATTGGTATTTTCCAAATTTCTATACTCAATGTTTGACTTTAATAGAAATAAAAATGCTATTTTCAAAATATTCTGTAGTTGTATTGGTTACTACTACATATATTTTTAGGTATTTACTTTTGTGGGGGTGGGGAGGTTAGTCCTCACCTGAATACTTTTCCATTGATTTTTAAAAAAATATATTTTATTGATTTTTTACAGAGAGGAAGGAAGAGGGATAGAGAGGTAGAAACATCGATGAGAGAGAAACATCGATCAGCTGCCTCCTGCACACTCCCTTCTGGGGATGTGCCTGCAACCAAGGTACATGCCCTTGACCAGAATCGAACCTGGGATCCTTTAGTCCGCAGGCCGACGCTCTATCCACTGAGCCAAACCAGTTAGGGCTTTCCATTGATTTTTAAAGGGAGTGGAAGGGAGGGGGAAGACAGAGAGGAAAACATCGAAGTGAGAGGGACACATTGTTCGCCACCCACACGGCCCCAACCAGGGCAGTGGATCGAGCCTGAAACCAAGGTACATGACCTAGACCGGAATCAAATGGGGACCCTTCAGTCCTGGGGCCAACGCTGCATCCACTTGGCCAAACCAGCTAAGGTAGGTATTTACTTTAATGGTACATTTAAAAATATATTCCCAGGAGAAAAAAAAAAGGCGACCAGCAGGAAGGTAGGGAGGGAGAGAGTGTGAGAGCGCAAGGAAGTGATAGAGGAGTGTGTGGACGTGTGTGGTGTGTGTGTGTATGAGCTAGGGACAGTTAGATTCTGCAGGTCTTCTAAGGGGCTGCTAAACCGGGCAGTCCTAGGCGGCAGAGCCCTGCTCCCTGCGCGGACACTCCTGGGCAGCCAGCACGGGCACAGCGACCACGCCATCTTGGGAAACAGAGCTGCTTGAGACTAGGATCCTGGCCTCAGCACCACCCAGTCTGATATCAGACGCATACCAGGACCCTGCAGCCACTGGGGACAGAGACCTGTGACAACAGCTACAGACCTGCAGATACCAAAAGTTCAGAAATCCCCGGGGCAGATCCGTGAGTAACAGAGCCCATCCCCCTCCTTGCAGGTGCGCAGGCTGCGCCATAGTAACTGATAGACCCACCCCTTGCCCGGGCCTCAGTGCTGCCACAGGAACTTTAGCGGGGAAGTGCGCGAGCACCTTGGAACTGGTCCCGCATAGTGCCCGCTTCAGGAGCCCTGGGCTGGGAGCAATTACGCGAACACCGGGAATTTGTCCCGCGTAGCACGGGCTCAGGGACCCCGATTCTCTGGGCAGGAGGCAGCACCAAGCACCAGTGACTTGACTGTGTTTCTTATCACCTGCACCTGAGATCCCTGATTCCTTGTGCATTCATACTAAGAGCCAGTGACTCCAATTCCTGGTGCAAGGGCACACAGGGACCCTGATTCTCAAGGCGAGGTCCAGCGAAGCAACAGAGACTCTGATACTGGATTATTGGGTAACTCTGACTCCTGGCGCACGCTAGGGGGTGCTGATTTTCAACATGCTCCAGGGGGATCTCTGTTTCAGCATGGTGCAGACAGGGTCCCTAATTCTAAGGGCGCGCACGAGGCCACATTGAGCGCTGGCAACACTGACTCTGAGCGAGTCCGGTTCCCACCAACCCACAACAACAACACATCTTAGTGTCAGAGCTCTTCAGTGACACTAGGGTGGTGTGAGGCTCCCACTGCACAAGGCCCAGGCCCACGCAACTCGATGTTTGAACCATTGGGAGATGATCAGAATGAAGAGACGACACAACACCCAGAGGAAAGACAATGAGGAGTCGCCAAGAAAGGAAATTAATGAAGTTGAAGCATGCAACATGACAGAAAAAGAATTCAGAATAATGGTTGTACAATTCATTCACCGGATGGATGAGAAAATCAACAACCTATGCAAGAATCAGGAAGAAATGAAAAGTGATATAGCTACAATCAAAAACACCATGGAAAGTTTCAACAGCAGACTAGAAGAAGCAGAGGACCGAATTAGTGAGTTAGAAGATAAGGCAGAGAAACAAGCTCAATCTGAACAGCAACTGGAGAAAAAAATTAAGAAGCAGGAGGAGAGCCTAAGGGAGCTTTGAGACAACATCAAACGAAGTAACATATGCATAATAAGGCTGCAAGAAGAACAAGAAGAGCAGCAAGGATTAGAAAATCTATTTGAAGAAATAATGACAGAAAACTTCCCAGATATGGGGAAGAAAAAAGTTACACAAATACAGAGAGTCCCAAGCAAGATGAACCCCAAAAGACCCACACCAAGACACGTCATAATAACGATGGCAAATGTACAAGACAAAGAGAGAATCTTAAAGGCTGCAAGAGAGAAACAGAGAGTTACCTACAAAGGATCCCCCATCAGATTATCAAATGATTTCTCAGCAGAAACACATCAAGCTAGAAGGGAATGGAAGGAGGTATACAAAGTGTTGCAAAGCAAAGGACTGAATCCAAGAATACTATATCCAGCAAGACTATCAATCAAAATTGAAGGGGAAATCAGGAGCTTTGCAGGCAAAAAAAGGCTAAAGGAGTTTACCACTACCAAGCCAGCACTGCAAGAAATGCTAAAAGGAATGCTGTAAAAAGAAGAAATATAAAGGTAAGAAAGAACACAGGCACAAAAATAGAAATGAATCCAAGCATGCACCTTTCAATAATAACTTTAAATGTAAATGGACTAAACGCTCCAATCAAAAGACATCGAGTGGCTGAATGGATAAAAAGACATGACCCATATATATGCTGTCTACAAGAGACCCACCTCAGAAAAAGGGACTCACACAGACTGAAAGTGAAGGGATGGAAAAATATCTTTCAGGCAAATGGAAATGAAAAAAAAAGCTGGGTAGCAATACTTATATCGGACAAAATAGACCTCAAAGTGAAGGCCATAACAAGAGATAAGGAAGGCCACTCCATAATATTAAAGGGATCAATACAACAAGAGGATATAACCCTTATAAACATATAGGCACCCAATGCAGGAGCACCCAAATACATAAAAAACCTCCTGGAAAGTAACAAGGGAGAGATCAACAACAACACAATCATCATAGGGGACTTAAACATACCACTGACATCACTGGATAAATCCTCTAGACCAGGGGTGGGCAAACTTTTTGACTCGAGGGCCACAATGGGTTCTTAAACTGGACCGGAGGGCCGGAACAAAAGCATGGATGGAGTGTTTGTGTGAACTAATATAAATTCAAAGTAAACATCATTACATAAAAGGGTACGGTCTTTTTTTTTTTTTTAGTTTTATTCATTTCAAACGGACCGGATCCGGCCCGCGGGCCGTAGTTTGCCCACGGCTGCTCTAGACAAAAAATCAGCAAAGAAACAGCAATCCTAAATGACTTACTAGATCAGATTGGCTTAATTGACATCTTCAGAACATTTCACCCCAAAGCCACGGAATATACGTTCTTCTCAAGTGCACATGGGACATCTTAAAAAATAGACCACATATTAGGTCACAAGCAAAGTCTCCCCAAATACAAGAAGATTGAAATCATACAAAGCATCTTCTCAGATCACAAGGGCATAATATTAGAAATAAACCACAATAAAAACAATCCAAAAAACTCAAACACTTGGAAGCTGAATAGCATGTTACTAAATAATGATTGGGTTACCAGTGAGATCAAAGTAGAAATTAAAAACACCCTGGAAACTAATGACAATAACAGTACAACAACCCAAAATCTACGGGGACACAATGAAAGCAGTCCTGAGAGGGAAGTTTATAGCACTACAGGCCTACCTCAAAAAACAAGAATAAATGATAGTAAATCATTTAACTCTACAACTCAAAGAATTAGAAAGAGAACATCAAAAAAAGCCCAGAGTGAGCAGAAGAAAGGAGATAATAAAGATCAGAGCAGAAATAAATGACATAGAGACCAAAAAACAATACAAAAGATCAATGAAAGCAAGAGCTGGTTCTTTGAAAGGATAAACAAGATTGATGAGCCTCTAGCCAGGTTCACCAAGAAGCAAAGAGAGAGGACTAAAATAAACGAAATCAGAAATGAAAGAGGAGAAATAACAACAGACCCCTCAGAAATTCAAAGAATTGTTAAAAAAACACTATCAACAACTCTACTGTAACAAACTAGACAACCTGGAGGAAATGGACATATTCCTAGAAAAATACAATCTTCCAAAACTCAATCCAGAGGATTCTAAAAATCTCAACAGGCCAATAACGATGGAAGAAATTGAAGCAGTCATAAAAAAGCTCCCAGCAAACAAAAGCCCAGGGCCAGATGGCTTCACAGGGGAGTTTTACCAAACATTCAAGGAGAAACTAAAACATATCCTCCTCAGACTATTCCAAAAAATTCAAGAAGGAGGAACACTTCCCAGCTCATTCTATGAATCCAGCATCACCCTAATACCAAAACCAGATAGAGAGAACACAATGAAAGAGAATTATAGGCCAATATCCCTCATGAACATAGACGCCAAAATACTCAACAAAATTCAGCAAATCGGATCCAGCAATACATCAGAAAGATCATACACCATGACCAAGTAGGATTCATCCCAGGGATGCAAGGATGGTACAATATCCGCAAATCAATAAACGTGATTCATCATAAACAAATTGAGAGATAAAAACCACATAGTCATATCAATTGATGCAGAAAAAGCTTTCGACAAAATTCAACACCTTTTCTTGATAAAAACTCTCAGCAAGGTAGGAATAGAAGGATCATACCTCAACATAATAAAAGCCATATATGACAAACCCACAGCCAACATCATAATCAATGGGCAAAAACTAAAACCATTTCCCCTGAGAACAGGAACAAGACAGGGATGCCCCCTCTCACCACTCCTGTTCAACATAGTACTGGAAGTACTAGCCATTGTGATCAGACAAGAAGAAGAAATAAAAGGCATCCAAATTAGAAAAGAAGTAAAACTGTCCTTATTCGCAGATGACATGATACTGTACATAGAAAACCCTAAAGACTCCATCAAAAAATTATTAGAGTTAATAAATGAATTCGGCAATGTAGCAGGATACAAAATTAATGCCATGAAATCTAAGGCATTTCTTTACACCAATAGTGAACTTACAGAAAGGGAGACTAAAAAAGCAATCCCATTTACCATCGCACCAAAAAAATTAAGATACCTAGGAATAAACTTAACTAAGGAGGTAAAAAACTTATATGCGAAAAACTACAGGACACTGAAAAAAAGAGATAGAGGAAGACATAAACAGATGGAAGAACATACCATGTTCATGGATTGGTAGAATCAACATCATGAAAATGTCCATACTACCCAAAGCAATCGATAGATTCAATGCAATCCCCATTACATTACCAACGGCATATTTCACAGATCTAGAACGAAAGTTCCAAAAATTCATCTGGAATAAAAAAAGACCTCGAATAGCTGCAGCAATCCTGAGAAAGAAGAACAAAGTAGGTGGGATCTCAATACCAGATATCAAACTGTATTACAAAGCCACTGTTCTTAAAACAGCTTGGTACTGGCACAAGAACAGACATATAGATCAATGGAATAGAATAGAGAACCCAGAAATTGACCCAAAGCACTATGCCCAATTAATATTTGATAAAGGAGGCAAGAGCATACAATGGAGTTAAGACAGTTTCTTCAATAAATGGTGTTGGGAAAATTGGACAGATACATGCAAAAAGATGAAAATAGACCACCAACTCACACCATACACAAAAATGAACTCAAAATGGATAAAAGACTTAAACGTAAGACGGGAAACCATAAAAATACTAGAGGAATCCATAGGCAGCGAAATAGCAAACATATGTCGAAGGAATTTCTTCTCTGATAATGCTCCTAGGGCAGTGGAAACTAAAGAGAAAACAAACAAATGGGACTACATTAAAATAAAAAGCTTTTGCACAGCAAAGGAAACCATCAAGAAAACAACAAGAAGACCCACTGCATGGGAGAACATATTTGCCAATGATATCACCGATAAGGGTTTAATCTCCAACATTTATAGAGAACTCATGAAACTTAATATAATAGGAAGATAAACAATCCAATCAACAAATGGGCAATGGACCTAGATAGACACTTTTTGAAAGAGGACATACAGAGGGCCGAAAGACGTATGAAAACATGCTCAAAGTCACTAATGATACGAGAGATGCAAATCAAAACGATTATGCGGTATCACCTCACACCTGTCAGAATGGCTATAATCAACAAATCAACAAACGACAAGTGTTGGAGAGGATGTGGAGAAAAAGGAATCCTTCTGCACTGCTGGTGGGAATGCAGACTGGTGCAGCCACTGTGGAGAACAGTATGGAGCTTCCTCAAAAAACTAAAAATGGAACTCCCATTTGACCCAGTGATCCCACTTCTAGGAATATATCCCAAGAAGCCAGAAACACCAATCAGAAAGGATATATGCACCCCTATGTTCATAGCAGCACAATTCACCATAGCTAAGATTTGGAAACAGCCTAAGTGCCCATCAGCAGATGAGTGGATTAAAAAACTGTGGTACATCTACACAATGAAATACTATGCTGCGGTAAAAAAGAAGGAACTCTTGCTTTTTGCAACAGCTTGGATGGAACTGGAGAGCATTATGCTAAGTGAAATAAGCCAGTCAGAGAAAGATAAATACCACATGATCTCACTCATTTGTGGAATATAGAGAACAACATAGACTGATGAACAGGGACAGATCCAAAGACAGAGAAACAGCAATCAGACTATTAATCCCAGAGGAAAATTAGGGGAGGGTGGGGGTAAGGGGAAGAGATCACCAAAAGGACTTGTATGCATGCATATAAGCCAAACCAATGGACATGGACAACAGGGGGATGAGAGCATGAGTGGGGGGGGGGGGTGGAGTATGGGGGTTAATGGGGGGGAATGAGGACACATTTGTAATTCCTTAACTAATAAAGAATTTAAAGATACAAAAAATAAATAAATATATTCCCACCACTGTTTTAAATATCTATAATAAAAAAAGCATAATATGCTAATTAGACCAGAGGTCCTTCCAGAAGACCTTGCGGACGAAGCTGGGGTTGCGAGGGAAGCCCAGTTCCCGGGTGCCACAGGGAAGCCGGTGCTGGCAGTTGGGAGAAGGAAGGCCTACTCTTGCACGAATTTCATGCATCGGGCCCCTAGTCTAATATAAATTTAATCTGTGTCCTAATTCATCTATAATAATAAAAGCATAATATGCTAATTAGACCAGGCAACCTTCCGGATGACCTTCTGGACAAAGCCCGGGCTTCGAGGGAAGCCCGGGTCCCAGGGGCCAGAGGAAAGCCAGTGCCAGCAGCCAGGGGAAGGAAGGCCTACTCTTGCACAAATTTCGTGCATTGGGCCTCTAGTTTATATATAATTTCTTATAAACTATCAGGTATTAAGAATAAGGACAAAAATATTGTGTACTTCAAAACAAGAATAATCTAATAGGCAAATGTATTTGCACATTAGTAGTATCTACACTAATAAAAGAGAAACATGGTAATTAGCGTACGACCGCTACCCTTCCCATTGGCTAATCAGCATATCCTTATGCAAATTAACTGTCAGCCAAGATGGCGGCCGGCAGCCAGGCAGCTGGAAGCGAACATGAGGCTTGCTTGCTCCAGTGACTGGCGGACTGCAACTTTCCCTGCCTGCCTTGCCGGCCTCTGAGCTGGCAGGTTGAAACATTCTAACAAATATAGGCCGGGATCTCAGAGCTGGAATTATACATTGTTTCTATTATAGAACCGAAACAAACCAGATACCTGCTCTCAGAGCTACAGCCAGAGCTAAAGCTGGCCCAGAATAAAATAAAAAAAAGGAGCGGTTGGGAGCTTCAATCAACAACTGCCAGCCTGAAAGCAGCCCTCAGCCCCTCACCCAGACTGGCCAGGCACCCCAGTGGGGACCCCCACCCTGATCCAGGACACCCTTCAGGGCAAACCATCCGGCCCCCAGGCCTCTATCCTATATAGTAAAAGGGTAATATGCCCCCAGCACCGGGATCAGTGGAGCCACGAGGCCTCCTGGCACCGGATCAGCGTGACAGGGGGCAGCACCCAACCCCCTGATTGGCCCTGCTCTGTGCGTGACAGGGTACGGAACCCCAACCCCCCTGATTGGCCCTGCTCTGTGCGTGACAGGGGGTGGCGCCGCAACCTCCCCATCGACCCTGCCTTGAGTGTGATAGGGGGCGGTGCCCCAATCCCCCAATCAGCCATACCCTGAGCGTGACTGAGGGTGGCATCGCAACCTTCCCATCCGCCCTGCTCTGTGCATGACAGGGGGCGGCGCCCCAACTCCCCAATCAGCCCTGCTCTGAGCCCGACCAGGGGCTGCACCTAGGGATTGGGCCTGCCCTCTGCCACCCGGGAGCAGGCCTAAGCCAGCAGGTCATTATCTCCCGAGGGGTCCCAGACTGCGAGAGGGCACAGGCCGGGCTGAGGGGCCCCCCCTTCCCCCCCGAGTGCACAAATTTTTGTGCACTGGGCCTCTAGTATATAATAAAATGCTAGAAAGTTTGAGGCACTATATAGAAGGCAAAATGGAGATTAAAAGTTGGGCCATTTTCTTTGGAGCAGAAAAATTTTAAACTTGAATATATCTTACTCAACTCTAAACACAGTTTTCTTCTGTTATCTCCCCCTTCCCTACAATCTGAGAAAGAATCCCAGCATATGTTTTTATTTTCCCTTGTTACTCCAAACTCCACTCTCAATGCTTTGCTTTAAGCAAATAAAATAAAAAATAAAAATGCTGAAGGATTGGCTGAAAAGGTTTGAAAAACAGAAAACATAAAATGTTAACTATGTATAATTAACTAGATAAACCTTCCTTACAGAGATTCCCCCAAGAAAACCCTCCTGTGGGTGCGGGTGGGTTGGTGGCTAGTGGGGGATTAAGAGGGTAAGAATTCAGGAAGGAAAGGAGAAGTGGATTTTCTTCACAGGTTTGGGTTTCTGAATTCATACTGCAGAACAATCTTTAGTCGCTATTCTAGCAATAAAATAACTGCTTTAAAAGAACTGGAATCATGTGACTGAAAAGCAGAGTATGATCTCATTTTTATAAAAATATAAATAAAATATGTACACAGACAAAAGATTCAAAGAATATATATCAAAATATTAAGAAGGTGTATTTTATTATTTTTCTGATTAGCAATATTTGATACTGAATACATATTACCTTTATAAGAAAAAATGTTATTTTAAAAAGACCATATATATTACATGCAAATTTCTTGGGAAACAGTATTGGGAATAGAATAAAATAAAAACAGTCATAACGTTAATTAAACAACTGGTCAATTTAATTCCTAAAACAGCTTTCTAAAAATGAAGATAATGACATTCTCTAGAACCTTTTTTTACCTAGAGTTGAATTAACCTTCATAAGCTATAAAAGTAACTTATCTTTTTTTCCCCCAATACATTTTTATTGTTTTCAGAGAGGAAGGGAGAGGGAGAGACAGAAACATCAATGATGACAGAGAATCAACTATCGGCCACCTTCCCTCCCACGCCCCACACGGGGGATCAAGCCCGCAACCTGGACACGTGCCCCCAACAGGGAATCAAACTGCGACCTTCAGATTCACAGGCTGATGCTCAACCACTGAACCACTTTGCAAAGGCATAATTCTAAATGAAAAAAATGTTTCCATGAGTAGCTAAAATCACATGGTCCTTCTTAAACCTATAAAAATTTGCTATTGAATCTATTAAAATATATCCATTTAACTCATTATAATGCCTGGCACAGAGTAAGTGCTCAAAATTTTTTGATGAAATAAAGTCCTGAGAATATACATATATCTTTCCTTTTGAAGGTTAGAGCCACAATTATTAGATCAAACGTGCTGGAGAAGAAATGGTGAATAGAAATGATGCAGAGACCAAAAGGGCAAGCCTTAGTTTCCCTCAAGTAAACTATCTGGGCCTTCTCCTAACTATTCCCCACCTGCAATGGCCAACTCCTTGTGCTACAAACACTGCAGCATCCAAACAAAGTTTGATCCAGAGATTGATACTTATTCATACCCACACAGAAAGAACAAAGAGGGGATGTGTTCTTTCACAGCAGCCAGCATGAGGCTAGGTGATCACCTTGCTGTAGAAACTGTCATTCAAAAGGTATTGCCCTGGCAGGCTGCTCAGTGGTTAGAGTGACAGTCTACGAACTGGAGGGTCTAGGGTTCGATTCCCAGGCAAAGGCATGTACCTGGGTTGCAGGTCTGATCCCGCCCCCCAGTGGGGGTGTGGTGGGAGGCAACCAATGGAACTGTCTCTGTCATATCACGTTTCTCCTTTCTCTTTTTCTCTATACCTCCTTCTTCCCTTCCACTACCTCTAAAAATCAATGGAAAAAATATCCTCACTCTTTGGGTGAGGGTTAAAAATAAAAAGGTTGTGAATTAAAATCATAAGGTTTACCACCAAACAGGACAAATGATAGATTTTTAAATCATGACAAAAAAGTAATGTCCAAATATGTAACTAGATAACTGGAAAACAATATCAATGAACTGAGAAAATGCTAAAGTCAAATCCCTATTAATATTTTTAAGTTATTTTTTCATGCAAATGTAAGTAGTTAGGGAGTTTTGAATCTTCATCATTACAACTAGTCACTTGCAAAATTCAGTTCTTTACAAACCCAAGCTGTTCACTCTGCTGTGATCATTGTTTGATCAATGAGAAAAGTTAAGATATGTAACTTCTGCCCTAACCGGTTTGGCACAGTGGATAGAGCTTCATCCCGCGGACTGAAAGGTCCCAGGTTCGATTCCGGTTAAGGGCATGTAACTTGGTTGTGGGCACATCCCCAGTGGGGAGTGTGCAGGAGGCAGCTGATTGATGTTTCTCTCTCATCGATGTTTCTAACTCTCTATCCCTCTCCCTTCCTCTCTGTAAAAAATCAATAAGATATATTAAAAAAAAACTAGAAAAAAAAGATATGTAACTTCTAAATTATGTCTAAGGTTACTAGTTGTTCTCTCACGCATTTGTTTTAACCCTTTGCACTCCGCTGTCCCCTCTCAGGGGACATCGGAATTCTAGCATATCACTCGGATGTCCCCTCTCAGGGGACATTGCAGTTTATTAGTGATTACGGGGAATTGAGTTATTTCAACGCAACTTTTTGAGACATGCATGTTTCCCTGAAGTTTTATCTTGAAATGGCACAAGAAATTAAATCATAATATGGTAAAATTACTAAGATATTTTACCCCTCCCTGATTAAGCACGCTTTTTCACAGGTCAACAACGGATTCCAGGACGACTTTCCCCTAACAGTCCCCAGCGGACTCTGCAAGTGGTTTCAATTTTTTTTTCTTTTTCCTTGCTGGTCCCGCCCCTCTCTCCAGCAGCACAAGCAGAGGCGGAGGCAGGCAACAGTGTTCGCTCATTCCTCGGCTGAATTGGCAAAATAACAATCTCCCTGCACGGCCGCGGACCCAGCTCCCAGAAAATCCCCCTATGTTGTGTGCTGAGGCATTTATCTGTTTGTTGCATCTATTAGTCTTATTTTCTTTGTCCAGTATGAGCGCTGTTTCTGTCTGGCCAAGACATGGGTTGAGAATCCTGTCCTGGGATGTGGGAAAGGGAGGCCCCCACATCTGTTCTTGTCAGGCCCCCATCAGGGATCTTGGTCGGTGTTCCTGTTATCTGCTCAGATCCCAAGACTGTAAGAGTACTTGTTCACTGAAAGGGTGTAAGTGCAGATGTTTGTTTGATGTTTGTCTGCCTGGGTATAATTATTTGTTCATGTAAATGTGGAAGTCTGCGAGAGAAAAAAAAACACGTTTTTGCTCTGATGGATAGCAAAACACCCCTACCGGCCGCTGGGTTTTCTTTTCCCAGGGGTGCTTGCTCTCTGTCAGAGGTGGAATTGGCCCGCCTATCTAATAAAATTTCTGTCTATGTTCATCAATTTAAAGGTATAAAGGTGTAACAATTGTGGTCCAGAAAGGTTTAAAGTAGGGACCAAATTTAAAGTCAACTATTTATAAGAAGGCTAAATGAATCTTATTCCCAACACCTTTCACCCCAGTCTTAATCAGTAGTGAAGGAACAGTCTCAGAACTATTTGTCTCAATTGGCCATTTAAGTTTAATAGTAAAAGACTGGTTAATGATTACAATATACAGTGGGGCCTTGACTTACGAGTGTCCCGACTAACGAGTTTTTTGAGATACCAGCTGTCTCTCGGCCGATTTTTTGCATTGAGTTGATAGAGTAATTTGAGTTAACGAGCTCCTTACTGAGCTCGGTCTCGGAACGAATTAAACTCGGAACGAATTAAACTCGTAAGTCAAGGCCCCACTGTATTGTGAAACCTTCAGAAGGAAAGGAGAATGTTTTGTGGACCATTTGGTTCTTTTGTGTGTGTAACAGCTTTTATTAGTTTTTAAAATCAGTACTTTTTAATGGAAACACACTCAAACAAAGGGGCTTTTCAGAGAGGTCAGGAAATCTGATTACAGGGCATGTTTCCCCTGGCCAGCGTAAGGCCCACTGGTCCCCACCATGCCACTGTCGCTGGCTGGAGGCAAGCGCTTTTCCCAGTGGGAACAGAGAGAAAAGGACTGCCAGATGAAAATGCCTTCCCCTGCGGCAGGAGCACGTCCACTTGCCACCTGGGACCCGCGCCCTGGTCCCAGCCTCCGCCCACCCGGCGCCCATCCCCCATGCCCTCTGCTTGCCGGGTTGTAATTGCCCCCCCCCAACCCCCAGGGGTTAATTTGAGTGGGCAGCCGCGGCTGCGGTGGCGAGGAGGGAAATTTCCTTGTGCCTCCCTGCACCCCAATGAGACCCAAGAACCCCTGGGGAAAAGGCCTCCTTGGACACTTCACCGTGTTCTGTTGGGGGGGGGGGGGCTTAAAAGGCAGCAGCTAGAAAAAGAAGCTACAAAAATTAGAAGGACTTGAAGGAATGAATTGGTCACAGCTGGTAGAGGTAGCCCAGAAAGTCTTTAACAATAGGGACACCCTGGAGGAGAAACAGGACAAAAGGAAAGAAAAGGCCGGCACCAAACTAGGAAGGAATTAGTATGCCTATTGTAGGAAGTAGGGGCACTGGAAGAGAGAATATCCTAGTAGGTTAACAAAGGAAGGCCGAAGGGAAAACCCAGGCTCTGAAGGATTTACACTCAGGTAAGGGGACTAATAGGGCCAGGCCTCCTTTTCCTTGAACCCCTTACAGCCCAGAATAATAATTTTTATAAATAGGACCCCCAGTTAGTTTCCTGGTGTACTCTGGGGCAGCCTATTCAGTCTTGACGGAGCCAATGGGACCCAAGACCTCTGAAAGGCATCAGTCCAGAAAACCATCAGACAGATTGCCTTTTTCTGGACACTAAAGAGGACTGTGGACCCCAAAAAGAAGGCTCTTGTCTCAGCACCTGCCCTAGCCTTACCGGATGTCACGAAGCCCTTCCACCTTTATGTGAGTGAGGTAAGGGGCTTTGCTAGAGGGATTCCCACCTAGACTCTAGGTCCCTAGAAGAGACCTAAGCCTATCTCTCTAAGAGACTAATAGACGCTGTGGCAGCAGGATGGCCTGCGTGCCTCCAGGCAGTGGCCGCGACAGTATTGCTGGTAAAGGCGGCGGACAAGCTGACTCTGGGCCAGGAACTAGCCCTGACACCCCATGCTGTTGAAGCCCTCCTCCGAGGTGCTCCGGAGCGATGGATGTCGAACGCCAGGGTCACCCAGTTCCAGGCTCTCCTCCTTGACCAGCCCTGCATCCGGTTCCATAAGACGTTGGCCATCAACCCTGCCAGCCTATTCCCAGATGATGATCCGGAGGAGCCCATCCATGACTGCATAGAGGTAACAGATGCAGTACAAACGGCTCGCCCAGACTTGACAGATGTCCCGCTATCATCACCAGACAAGGTAGTGTTATGTACAAGATGAAAGCAGTTATGTTCAGGATGAAATCCGGTATACAGTGGGCGGTGGTAGTCACTCTGGACTAACTATTTGAAACAGAGGGTTACTAACTTCAGCCGGAAAGGACATTAAACATAAGGCTTAGCCTTATTAGAGGCCATCTGGCTTCCCAGAGCAGTTGCAATAGTGCACTGCGAGGGTCATCAGAAAGGGGAAACGATTGAAGCCCCAGGAAATCAAGCTGCAGGCCAGGCTGCCAAGGAGGCTGCCCCAAAACCAGTGCTTTACAAGTCTTGGTAACCCTACCAGACCTGAACCTACTACAAACCCCCTCTTACACCAACCAAGAGGAGGAATTGGCAGAACAGAAGCAAGCTACCAGAGGACCAAATGGTTGGTGGACTCTACCAGATGGCAGACTATTGGTCCCAGAGGCTCTAGGTCGGATCTTAGTTGCCCAGTTACACCAGGCTACCCACATAGGCGTCACCAAGACTTCCTAACTTTTGTGAGGCAGGTCACAGGTAAATGCAAGGTAGGGGGGTCCCCCTGGGAATTCAGGCCCAGGGAAACTCCCCAGGTATAAGTATAAACTCTTTCTTGGGATGGGTTGAGGCCTATCCCACCAGGACAGAAACGGCCTCTATAATGGTCAAGAAATTACTCCAGGAGATTATACCTAGATTTGGGCTACCAGCAGTCATAGGAGCAGATAACGGCCCAGCCTTTGTAGCCAAGGTATTTCAAAGTATAGCTCAAGTCTTAGGCATAAATTGGAAACTCCATTGTGCATACCGGCCACAAATTCAGGTAGGTATGAACAGGACTCCAAAAGGACTTTAACTAAATTTATACCAGAAACTGGTGAAAACTGGACCAACCTCCTGCCCTTTGCCCACTTAGAGGCTAGGTGTACCCCCAACCGGGAGGGGTTCTCCCCTTTTGAAATCATATTTGGTAAACCTCCCCCATCCTACCCAAAGTTAGGGGAGGAATTAAAAGCTAAAAGTCATAACCATTCCTTGCTCAAGTCCTCGCAGGCTCTGCAGTATACCCAGAGAGCCACCCATAAGCTTGTGTGAGACGCCTTGCCAGTGCCAACCTCGGACCCTGTACATCCTTTCCAGCCTGGGGACTGGGTGTGGGTAAAGAAGGGAACCCCTGGGATTGGATAAAAAGTAAAATGATAGACACATACTTAGGTGGGTGCAGGAACAATTAACATGATAATGAAGGAATTTGTGGTATCTGTCCTGGCACCCAGCACATTAGATTATGCCCCCCAAGGGGTCCGGAAAAAGGGAATTTACAAGTTACCTAGACATTTCAAAGGGTATGTTATTATATATGCAAAAAGACAGATAGGCTCAGTTAAGGTAAATGTTGACCTTGTCAGTGAAGATACCAGCCTAGGAGGTGACTACCCACCATAACTGCTTTTAGTTAAAGTTTAATTTCAGACCATCCTTTGTGGTTACTTTAGGTCTCTGAGTCTGCTATGCAGGCCTTCCCTGAGCCTGTCAGGTTAGCATGTGGCCCCTTTCATCCACACATAGTAGGTCCTAGAAAAAGTTGTATCTTTTTGGAAATGAAAATGACCTTGAATATCACAGCAGGATTGGAACTCACAAAATTGCTCTAAAGAGAGTGAAGAAGAAAGAGAACTAACGGTAGGAAAATAATTGTGCTGCCCTAGCCGGGTTGGCTCAGTGGATAGAGCGTCAGCCTGTGGACTGAAGGGTCCCGGGTTCAATTCTGATCAAGGGCACATGCCCAGGTTGCAAGCTTAATACCCAGTAGGGGGCATAGAGGAGGCAGCCAATCAATGATTCTCTCATTGATGTTGCGCTCTCGCGCTCTCTCTCTCTCTCTCTCTCCCTCTCCCTTCCTCTCTGAAATCAATAAAATAAGAAAAATAATTGTGCTTATTACTCTATCAGGATATTATATAAGCTATCTTAGATAAAACCTTGGAGGCACCTTAAATATGAGTGAAGTGAGAATCAGAGGGTAAGTCATTGGCCCAAGGTCAAAAAAGTATTGAAATTGGAATTAGAATATCACCTCTTTCTTAACCCAAAGCCCACTTTATCTCTTTTACTCCGTGTTGTCTCTACAGAAACCAGAAAAAAAAGTACCTTTTTCCAGTAACATACACTAAGTGCATTAAATGATACAGTTACTATTTGCAAAGAAATGTTTAGATTATTCAATTTTTATAATTTTTACAACAGAAAATATATAAGCAAATTAAGTAATTAAATTAAATGCATCCTTTGGTGAGGTTGAAGTTATATGGGCAAGAACAGATAAGGTCACTAGAAAAGAAACATTTCTTTTCTTTTTGTTTTTTTAATATATTTTTATTGATTTCAGAGAGGAAGAGAGAAATAGAAACATCAATGATGAGAATCATTGATCAGCTGTCTCCTGCACATTCCCCCCCCCCCCCCCCCCAGAGCCTGCAACCCTGGCACGTGCCCTTGACTGGAATCTAAGCAGGGACCCTGCAGTCCACAGGCCCATGCTCTATCCACTGAGCTAAACCAGCTAGGGCAAGACAAGAAACATTTCAAAGTATACATTTTCAAACCCACTATACTTACTTTATTTTACAACTAAAGATCTTCAGACATTGAGGCAATTTTTGTTTGGAAAAAGGAAGATAGATATGCCTTAAACAGAACTGTGATTTAAGATTTATCTTCAGGGTAATTTTCAGGTTTCCAACTGAAATTTTTTAAAAAATATATTTTATTGATTTTTTTACAGAGAGAAAGGGAGAGGGAGAGGGATAGAGAAATAGAAACATCGATGAGAGAGAAACATCGATCAGCTGCCTCTTGCACACTCCCCACTGGGGATGTGCCCGCAACCAAGGTACATGCCCTTGACTGGAATCGAACCTGGGACCCCTCAGTCCGCAGGCCGATGCTCTATCCACTGAGCCAAACTGGTCAGGGCGTCCAACTGGAATTTAAAGTTCAAGCCCATCTCTCAGAAGAATTTCCTAAATTTTGTGAACCTAAACAATCTCTACATGACTAACAACTGGGAGATAGTTAATAAGACAATACAACAAAACATGAAAACAATTCTGTTACACTGGTGACATTCATGGATGAACTGTGGTTTTAAGCTTTTCCATGGTGTGTCAAAGTTTGTTTAATATTAACTTTAAAATTAATGCCCTGACCTGACTTTTTAGGAAGGTCAGAATTGGACTGAAGGAAGCTCAACAAAAGAAAAAGGCAAAGCAAACTGTCAGCACTTTTTCAAACTGAGAGCTGTTCAGCAGTGCAACATGCTATCCTATCCTATATAATAAAAGCCTAATATGCTAAGTGTCCGGTTGTCCATTCAACCAATCAAAGTGTAATATGCTAATGATATGCTAAGGTCACTCAACCACTCACTATGACATGCACTGACCCCTAGGGGGCAGACACTCAATGCAGGAACTGCCCACTGGTGGTCAGGGGGAGCACTGCTCAGCCAGAAGCCAGGCTCATGGCTGGCAAGCTCAGCAGCGGTGGTGGGTCTGTGGCAGCGCTAAGGATGTCCGACTGATGGCTTAGGGAGCGGGCCTAAGCCGTCAGCTGGACATCCTCCAAGGGCTCCTGGACTGCGAGGGGGTGCAGGCTGGGCTGAGGGACCCCCGAAGTGCATGAATTTCATGCACTAGGCCTCTAGTCTCATCGTAAGGCCTGGCTTCTCCCAACAAAGGATTTCCTCCTGTCTGGAGGAGTTGGAATCTCTGCTCAGGAAGGGACATTTTGAGTCCCTTGGGTACAACCTATGAGAACTGGGTGGGAAATTAGACTACGGTACTTAGTCTCAAAATGCTCCCTGAATCCCCCAAATGGAATCACCTAGGAAAGTGGTTAAAATGCGGATCCCCAGCCCAGTTCTAGACACTGAATCCACATTTCTGAAGGCGGGGCCGGGAACCTGCACCTGTTAAAAGCCACAAGGTGGAATTCCGGTGCACGAGGAGGTGGGGCCACGCTGGACTGGAGGCTGAGACAGGACGAGCGGGTGGGTTTGGGGCCGGGCTGCCTGGGTTAAGTCTCAGTTCCCCCATGAATAGCTCGGCGGCGCCTCCGCTTCTCGCACAGAAAGTGGGAGGAGGCTCGCGGGGCTGTGGAGACCGAGCGCTCCGTGCAGGACGCGAGTGAGCGCCGTCTGCTTCCCCTGCATGTGCGGACAGCTATTCAGGAACGCGCGTTTCTCCCCTAAAGCGGCGTCTCCCCTTTTTCTCAGCATCCCCACCCCCCGGGGCCTTTCTAGCGATTTTCTCTCCCGACCCCCCTGCCCCAGGACATGAAACTCACAGGGATGTGCATCTGCTCGTTCTGCAGCCTTCGGGGGCGCGAGGCGCTGACCTGTCGGCGTCCTCTCCGCCCCCAGGGGTGAGCGGGGACCGTCCTCTCCGCCCCCAGGGGGTGAGCGGGGAGCGCTGTGCCGGGTCGGCTACACACGGAGGCGGAGTCGCGTCCCGTCGGTCAGAGGTCTCCGCGGGCTCCCCGCGCTCGGGACTCACTCGTCACTAGTTGCCAGCGTCAGAGCCAGGGGCTTCCCCGCCAGAACCGCCGGTCAGCTCCTCGAGACCGGGTCGGTCCGGGCGGCACGGGCCGGCAGCCCCGAACCTGCGGCGCGGGAGCCGCCGGTGCCGCTGCCCCTGAGGAGGTCGGCCTATTCCCCGGCTCCGCAACCCCGGCCCGCCCGGGGGGGAGTGGTTGTCTCCGGCATTGGGGGTTCGGGGAGGGATCTCCCGGCAGCGGGGTCCCGGCGCGCCTCCCGCAGGACTGGCAGCAACACCCCACTGCATGGCCTCACGCAACCGCCCGGCGCGCGGACACTCCACC
>NW_005871419.1:26965-31835 GCF_000147115.1 Myotis lucifugus | reverse complement strand
GCCACCCGCCCGCCCAATCGCCGCCGCGCGCCGTTGCACGTGACGCGCGCCAGCCAATGGCAGCCCGTGGCGGCCGTGACGCAGGCGGAGCTGCTGGGCGCTCTCCAGCGGGCGCGCACGGCGCGGTCCCAGGGCTTCGGGAGCGCGAAGGGCCGGGGGCGCGGGCCTGGAGGACTGGGGGGCCCAACAACTTATGAAGAAAAACATAGTGTATGGCTCACTGTGCGAGGCGCTTTACGTAGATGTTCCTATTTCATTACCTTCGCAAGGCAGGCATTGGAGCCCCAGGGCGCACATGGACACTGGAAGGTATAACGGGGACAAACAAGCATGCAGAACAGAATTCATGTAGACCGCGTGGTCGGACAGGCGTTGCTGTGCAGGACGGCAAGCACACGGGCCTGAGGAATGTGATTTGAGTGCCAAGTCCACAGAGGCCACTCTACTCTGTCTACGGCTGACAAGAATCAACAAGGTGAGGGTAAGACCACCGCCCTGTATAGCCCAGGAAGCAGGCCTCACATGCTACACAAATGTAAAAATATTGTCGTGTCAAAATACCAATATGGTGATGTAGAAACAAACATTTTTGGTAAACAGTCTAAAAGAATTGAAAAGTTTGAACTTGATATTTCCCAGCAAAGGCTAGGGGTTATTATTAAACAATGGAACTCACTTTATGCATTCAATAAGCTTTAATGCCCATTGTATACTTGCTGCTCCATCAAGCATCAAGGACTAGTGAGGTAAGTTAGACATGGCCCTGCCTTTAGGGAGCCCACAGTCTAGGACCAGGGGTCCTCAAACTTTTTAAACAGGGGGCCAGTTCACTGTCCCTCAGACCGTTGGAGGGCCGGACTAGAGTTTAAAAAAAAACTATGAATAAATTCCTATGCACACTGCACATATCTTATTTTGAAGTAAAAAAACAAAACGGGAACAAATACAATATTTGTATTTGCATGTGGCCCGCGGGCCATAGTTTGAGGACCCCTGGTCTAGGACAGTGGTTCTCAACCTTCCTAATGCCGCGACCCTTTAATACAGTTCCTCATGTTGTGGTGACCCCCAACCATAAAATTATTTTCATTGCTACTTCATAACTGTAATGTTGCTACTGTTATGAATCATAATGTAAATATCTGATATGCAGGATGTATTTTCATTGTTTACAAATTGAACATAATTAAAGCATAGTGATTAATCACAGAAACAATATGTAATTATATATGTGTTTTCCTATGGTCTTAGGCGACCCCTGTGAAAGGGTCGTTCGACCCCCCAACGGGGTCGCGACCCACAGGTTGAGAACCGCTGGTCTGTGGGGAGAAAGAAAATACACAGACAATTTGAACATATAACAACTATGGGTGGTATGGGAACATGCGAAAAGGGCATCCAACCTGGAGGGGAAGCAAGGGAGGAAGAGAGAGTTGTCAGAAAAGACTTCCTAGAGATTAAAAATGTTGGCCACGTAAGTGGATTCTGCATGGACATTCTCCAAGGATCAACCTGGAATTACAACTAAAATAAAGAAAACCTGCCTGAATAATCAACTGAAGACTCACTGGAGAGAACCCTGATAGCCAAGGATGGAAAGTGGAAACCGCATAGAGACTGGCAGGAGGGGCAGAGGCACGAAAGGGCTGCCGGGGCTCTCACACACAGCACCTGAAGTTCCGGAGAGACACCTCAGCTGTGGGGGGTGCCATTGAGAACTCTGGGGCCCAATCCCCAAGCTGGGCCCCCAGCAGAGAGCACCAGAACTGAGAAAGGTGCCCACACAACATCTGGCAGTGAAAAGCAGCAGGGTTGCTGTCTGCCAGGGAGAGAGCTGGAAATACAGGCACCCTCTTAAAGGGCCAACACACAAAATTCCCTGTGGAGCCACTCACCTTGTGCAGAGGGAGGGCGGAGTGGACTAGAGCTGTGTGAGCAGAAGAGTCCTGGGTTAGATTCCAGGCAAGAGCACATACCTTGGTTGCAGGCTCAATCCCCAGCTCTGGTCAGGGGGTGGGTGGAGGAGACAACCAATCAATGTGTCTCTCTGACATTGATGTTTGTCTCTGTCTCTCTCCCTCCCTTCCACTCTCTCTAAAAATCAATGGGAAAATATCCTCAGGTGAGGATTAACATAAACAAACAAATTGGCAATAACCACATATCTATCAATAATTACTTTAAATGTAAATGGATTAACTGCTCTAATCAAAAGACATAGGGTGGCTAAATGGGAAAGAAAATAAGACCCATACATATGCTGCCTACAGGAGATCTCCTTCAGATCAAAAGACACACAGACTGAAAGTCAAAGGATGAGAAATGGTTTTTCATGCAAATGGAAATTAAAAAGAAAGCTGGGGTAGCAATACTTATATTGCACAAAATAGACTTTAAATCAAAGGCTATATAACAAGAGACAAAGGAGGACCTAGAAATTCCACTTCTGGGTATTTATCCAAAGAAACACAAAACATTAAGTAAAAGGCCTATACACCCTTAAGTTCATTGTAGCATTATTTATGGTAGCCATGATATGGAAGAAACCTAAGTGTCCATTGATAGACTAATGGATAAAGAAGGTTTGGTACTATATACAATGAAATATTACTCAACCAAAATAAAGAATGAAATCTTGCCATTTGAAACAACATGAATGGACATAGAGGGCATTATGCTAAGTGAAATAAGTCAGAGAAAGACAAATATATGATTTCACTTAGATGTGGATAAAAAACAAAATAAATGAACAAAGAAAACACAAACTCATAGCTACAGAGCACATTTTAATGGTTGCCAGATGGGAGGGAAGTTGGGGGGGATGGGTGAAAAATAGAAAGGGATTAAAACTTTCAGATTGCCAGTTATAAAAACAGTCACAGGGAAGTAAAGTACAGCATAAGTCAATAATATTGCAAGAAATATGTATGGTGTCAAATGGGTACTAGACTTACTTGGTTGATCACTTTGTAAGTAATGTAAATGTCTAATCACTATGTTGCATACTTGAAACTAATATAATATTGTATGACAAGTGTAATAAACATTTTTAAAATTCTTTTTAAAGAGCAGAGGATTCCTTCTGTCCACGGAGAGATGGGTGAAGGAAATACACTCCAAAAAAATATTGGGCCCTGAAAAACCAGCTCTGTCCAACCCTATTTATTCTACCTGGTGGGGGATTTTCAGTGCTGATTCAAGATAACCGTAAAACTCAGCATCCGTGCCTTCTCATTTCAGAACCAAAACAAGGAAATTCAGCAAACAAACCCAAGAACATCTACCTTGTACACCTACTGCACTTTTATTTAAAATATATAACATCTAAAAATAGAAAACTAGGCAATGCTCCATTCTGCCAACAACACACAATATGATCAGTGCAACACACTGTCAGTTTATTGGGGATAGGTTATGAAGGGACAGTGAGAGCCACTAGAAATCCGCTTGTACTAAGAGAAGCAGTTATTGGGACATTCAAGCAAGTGAGGCTGGCACATTCCGTTGGCAGGAGGATTCACCATGAGAGAGAAAAGGCCAGAAGATGACTCACCATAAGGAAGGAAGGCCCAGAAATCCTTGGGGGGAACTAAGGGAGCCAGGAGGCAGCTGTGGGGTCAGCTGGTAGCTACATTGATCACGTGGTTCCTTCTGGTGTGTTTGCAGATCAACAAGGAATAGCGAAAAGAGGGTAATGTCATCCTCTCAGTGAAACGTGAGGCGGAGGTGAGCTTCTCAGTGCCAGAAGCATCCTGAGCCTTCAGAAAACAAAGAGAGCATGTGTAAGGGTTTGGGAATGTCAGAGCATATCTCATCAGAGTAACACCCCCAGTCTCCCCAGGTCTTAACCCCCAGTCGTTCACAGGCCCAATGCCTCCCCACCTCCATCCCTGTCACTTCACTGACCCCTAAAGTACTTTCTATATCAGTGGTTCTCAACCTTGGCTGCACATTAGAATCACCTGGGAATCTTTTTAAAATCCTGATTTCTGGGCCTCATCCTCCAGAAATTCTGTTTCTTTGTTATGGGGTGGGGCGGCTGGTGGTCCTTCCCGTCTGGGAAGCCAGTGGCCCTCCGTGCTCCCGACGCCCCTAGTGGGCAACCCTGGGAAGGGCGGGCGGATGCCGCCTCCAACCAGACCCTGCAGCCCGAAGTGTCTCCTGGCTGTGGCTGGGGAAGCCACCTCCACCCTGGCTGCTGAGAGAGGAGGCTGCGTTATGCGACATGTGTCGCTTATGGAATATTCATGTCAAAGGTGTATAACCTGAGCAACCAGGAGGCAAACAGACGGTTCCACCTGGCTGGACGCTTCAAAAAGAGTCAATGTCATTGAAACAAACAAAATAAAAATCAAAAAGGGTGTTTTGTGTGTCTGTGTGTGTGTGTGTGTGTGTGTGTGTGTGTGTGCGCGCGCGTGTATGTGCTGTTTTTGATTAAAAGAACTAAAGAGACATAACAATAAATGAAGAAAATTTAAGCTTCAGTTAAAATCAAAGGCCATAAAAGTGATTTGGGACAATGGGGAATTTGAAATGGACTATGTGAGATGATATGATGGAATTATTAATTTCTTTTTTTAATTAAATCTTTATTGTTCAGATTATTACAGTTGTTCCTTTTTTTCCCCCCATAGCTCCCCTCCACCCGGTTCCCACCCCACCCTCTGCCCTTACCCCCCCCCCCACTGTCCTCATCCATAGGTGTACAATTTTTGTCCAGTCTCTTCTTGCACCCCCCACACCCCTTCCCCCCCGCTGAGAATAGTCAGTCCACTCCCTTTCTATGCCCCTGATTCTATTATATTCATCAGGTTATTCTGTTCAGGATCTTTTATCCCCTGAATTTTAAAATCACTTGTAGACAGAAGGG
>NW_005871419.1:0-26575 GCF_000147115.1 Myotis lucifugus | reverse complement strand
GTAGGGGAAGTTTCTGTCATTATTCTCAAATAGGTTTTCAATATCTTGCTCTCTCTTGTCTTCTGGCACCCCAATAATTCAGATGTTGGTACACTTGAAGCTGTCCCAGAGGCTCCTTACACTACCTTCATATTTTTGGATTCTTTTTTCTTTTTGTTTTTCTGGTTGGGTGTTTTTTGCTTCTTCGTATTTCAAATCTTTGACTTGATTCTTGCGATCCTCTAGTCTGCTGTTGGAACTCTGTATAATATTCTTTACTTCAGTCAGTGTATGCTTAATTTCTAGTTGGTCCTTTTTCATATCCTCGAGGGTCTCACTAGATTTCTTGAGGGTCTCACTAAATTTATTGGCAGTTTTTAGAAAATTCTTGAAAAACCTTATAACCGTGGTTTTGAACTCTGTATCCAGTAGTTTACTTTCTTCCATTTCTGTCATTTGTGACCTGTTTCTTTGTCTCCGCATTTTTTTATGCTTCCCTGTGTTGATAGAGTGGCTTTGTGTGCTAGGTGTCCTATAGGGCCCAGTGGCTCAGCCTCCCCAATTACCTGAGGTGGACACTCTTGGTGCACCCCTTTGTGGGCTTTGTGCACAGTCTTGTTGTAGTTAAGTCTTGATTGTTGTAGGTATCACTGGGAGGAATTGACCTGCAGGTCAATTGGCTTTGAGAATCAGCTGTGTCTACAGTGGGAGAACTTCTGTGCTGGAGACACCCTTATGGGGCAAGACTTGCTTCAGTGGGGCTTTGGTGCTCACTGAGTCTGCCCCCTGAGTGTGTCCCTTATGGATCTGAGGCATAATATGCTAATTAGACCAGGTGTCCTTCCAGATGACCTTCCGGACGAAGCCACGATGGGAGTGGGGGCTGAGCCCCTTGCACGAATTTTGTGCGTCAGGCCTCTAGTCTCATTATAACCAAAGTAAAGGAATATTGCCCTGTGGTATTTAAATGACTCTCATAGACATTTATTCTCACTCAGATGCTCCTTCATTTTCATTCACAGGGTCATTTTATTCCCACATATTTTAAAAATTGGAAATGTTTACCTTATCGTGAATGCCCTCCAGCTGGAAGGCTGTATCCCAGTGTGGGGATCCCTTTGATGTGCCTGAGCCCGAGGTGCCCTCCTCACCAAGGTGCCCTGGCGCTCACATCCTCCCGCCTCAGGGCCATCACAGGATTGGGGTGAAGCTCAGCAGAGGCGGAGCCCTGGCAGTCCCAGTCTGGCCCCACATACGTACAGCATCTTGAAACCTGGTGCCTGGAAGGAGGTCACAAGAGCTCAGGACAACACAAGGCAGGGGGCTCACAGGTCAGGTCTGGTCCCTCAGAAATCTGATGTAAAATCCAACCAACTCAGATGAGAGCAGATATAAGACAGAGAAACGGGGAGGGGAAATGGGGATGATATAAAGTGTTCCTTTACCCAAACAAACACAAATTTCCACAAACCAGGTTATTTATTTACAAAAAAAATGCTGGGCAACTAATGGGATACTAATCCATATCTGCAAAGCCCAATAGGTTGTTAGATATATGTTTTATCAAACAACCATTCAACACAGTAGTCTTAAGCGAGTTAACCTGCAGTGCAAATAAATTCAGGAAGATAATTTATGGCAGTTTTAAGAGCAAAAGTTTGGAATTCTTTAATCATGCACAAGATTCCTGGCAGTCTCGCTCCAACCTCTTTCAAGTGCCATCTCCACCATTCCCTACCAAGTGCTCCTCAGAGTGCTGGCCAGCCTGTTGTGCATCAGGGAATTGCTTTTCCCTGGTCTGAGATGAGATATGTACAGAAATGGAACGTTATTTGTCTTTCTCTGACTGGCTTCTTTCTCTTAGCATAATACTGTCCAGGTCCATCTATGCTGTAAGATTTCCCTCTTTTGTATGGCCTCATAGTATCCCATGTACCACAGCGTCTTGACCCACTGATCTACCTATGGGCACTTGGGCTGCTTCCGGATCTCAGCTACTGTAAATAACACTGCAATGAACATAGGGGTGCACATATTCTTCCCAATTAGTGCATCAGGATTCCTAGGATCTATGCCCAGATGTGGGATCGCTGGAACAAAAAGCAGTTTCCTGCTCCTTTTGAGGAAATTCCGTACTGTTTTCCACGGTGGCTGCAGGAGTCTGGAAGACAGAAATACATGTTGCTTGGGGTGATGGTTCATGATGCAGTGAGCAAGTGATGTTTCATCGAATTGTACACTTGAATGTTGTATGCTTTTGTGAATCAATGTCACCCCAATAAATTCAATAAAAAAAAATAAATAGAAAGTTAGACCTTTATATAACATGATTATTTTTCTAGTAATTCATTGTTGTTGGATTCAATAAAAGTATTTGTCTCAGCAGATTAGAAATTTAACAAAACAAAACAAATATATTCCCTCACCACAGGTGTTAGAGGTTTAAGAAGTGCAGCCATAAACGCACCCCCTGACCCACCTGGGACCCCAGCCTCACCCTTCTGACCACTTTGTTACTCCAAGCATGCTGTTCCCTTTCCCGGGGTTCCCTTCCATAGCACACCCTCCGATTACAGAGGTTGTCAACCAGTGTCCACAGCAGGCACACTGGTGGTGCCCAAGAATTCCTAAAACACCCAGCACCTGACTATTTAGTCAGGGCACTGACCTCTTTTCCTTTAGATTGTCAAATAAATACAATGACAGCAGCCACCTCAATAGCCATCTGGTGTGAATGGATCAAAATTATACCTATTCTTTTAATCTGATCAGCAAAAAAAAATAACATATTTTTTGTTGTTTCACAGAATTTTGGTACTTAGGTTGTGTGTGCTATGAGATGAAAAAGGTTGGAAATCGCTGTCCTATTCTATTAAAACTGGACCTGTCTCAACCAGCTTTCTAAGTGCTATTCCAGGTTGCAAAATTCCACTCATTTATTCGATCATGAAATGTTACAAGAGGCTCACTATAAATTCTATATAGATTTTTTTTACAGAGAGAAAGGGAGAGAGAGAGTTAGAAACATCGATGAGAGAGAAACATCCATCAGCTGCCTCCTGCACACCTCCTCCTGGGGATGTGCCTGAAACCAAGATACATGCCCTTGACCAGAATCGAATCTGGGACTTTTCAGTCCATAGGCCAAAGCTCTATCCACTGAGCCAAACTGGTTAGGACTTATATAGATTTTTAAAGCATAAATACCGTACAGTACTCTATCCCTCTTGTTGTATCCATATGGCTACAACATTTGATAATCAAATGTCATTTCAGATGATGATTTGCTGGATCATTTGGATGCTAATCCTAGTTTTTCATGCAAGGACACATGGTAGACTATGCCCTTCAGTAGCCAATATGATTGATGTAACATGCATGTCAGCTGCAAGCCCAGCTCTGGAACTCAGCTGCTCAGAACTTCCATGTTAAGAATGTTTTAGATCTATTTTAAAAAGGGCAATAAAACTGGCATACTCCTAATTTTTTTACAGATAGCATTGCATAGTGTTAGATGCTTCGTCTTTACAACAGCAAGATGCTAGAGAGATTATTTGCATATGAAAAATACTCAGCAAACACATGACCAAAGACAAAAAACTGACTTGATAGCAGTCAGTACCAGTTAGTGGAAAACAGAAACAAAATCGTATTCTGATGACCACCTTTAAAAGCCCACAGTAAACAGCACATTTAAAAATGATTCCTGAAAGCTTTTACCCTGGAGGTCAAGAACGAGCCAAGGACGTCTGCTCACGCTGCTCCTAACATTGAACTGGAAGACGATGCCAATGCAATAAAGTCAGGCAAAGAGAAAAGACTGGATAGGAATAAATGAAAACATCACAATTTGCAAATAACGTGACTGTGCACGTAAAATATTGAAAAAAATTACAATCTGTTGGTGGTGTGATTGTGATGACTGAACAGGAACACAGGCCACTGCTCCTGCCACCATCTTACAAACCCAAGGACCGTCCTCAGAAAGGTGTGGAGAGGCCTCCTTTGTGCGTTGCCACGGACACTCCCTGCTGATTTGGACACAGGACTGAGGAAGCTCATGTTCCAAGGCGACCTAAAGGGTGGCATGGAGAGGACTGTGAGCAGCATGCTGACTGTTTCCATTGCTGCTGCTGGACTGAGTCCCAGGAGATGGGATGTTGGCGACGATAACACTGAGAATAAAAAGTAAAACAAGGAGTGAAAAATATATTCTGGATTATATATGTAACACTGGTGGAGGTTTCCTAAGTGCTTCATCTGACCCTAGGATGCTGAAACAATCCGACTTCCCTGTCTCCTTGAATAGTCCCATTTTTGTTTTTGCATCTTCCCAGTAGCACTGCTTTGGTCATTTAACTGTTTGTGTGCCAGCCCTCACTCCTGCAGGCAGGATTCTGCTTCCCAGCAAGATCTGTGTGTATAACTTGGTCTCCTGGCCTCCTAACTACCCAGCCCTGTTCATGTCCTCTGCTCCATGAGTGACTTAGGTCATTAAGAAATAGTCCCCGGAGTCTATTCAATCCAGTGTAAATGAGGTGGCACAATGCAGAGCATCTAATTCACCCCTTATTTGCATCATCTGGGGAGCTTTGAAATATATACCCCACACTCACCATTAAAATTCAAATCTCTAGTGGTGGGGCCTGAGCATCTGCATTTTTTAAAAAACAGTGCCCCAGATCCATGGTCGGCAAATTGCGGCTTGCGAGCCCCATGTGGCTCTTTGGCCCCTTGAGTGTGGCTCTTCCTAAGCCTTAGGAGTACCCTAATTAAGTTAATAACAATGTATAGTTTAAGTTTAAAAAATTTGGCTCTCAAAAGAAATTTCAATCGTTGTACTGTTGATATTTGGCTCTGTTGACTAATGAGTTTGCTGACCACTGGCCCAGATGATTCCAACATGCAGCCAGGGTTGAAAGCCCCAAGTTGGTTGAAGCCTTTGCAAGATTTCAGTCCTTTTGAACCCCACTTTACTCATTATGAAATGAAATGACGGAAATAGATTATTAGGATAGAAAGGCCTTTCTTTTTCTTTGCTGTGGCCTTCCACAATTAAGAGAAGCACCTGTAATTAAACCCCAAGTTTGTTAGCACCTCTGTTTCAAACAGCCCCTTTGTTTAAACCTCAAGACAAGATAAGTTACTCTCAAGGCTACATTTTCGCATACCCCTCCTTCCTGCTGTTTTTACAACTCAGGGACAGTTAATAAAAAGTTCCCTTCCCTCCTCCTCTTCAAACAAGACTCTTTTGAACTCTTCATAACTGTTACTCTATGGAGGATGCTAACTGAGGAAGACACCTCCCTAGGACATCTGCCTGGACTGTCTCCCCCAAAAAAGCTAACAATGTTTTCAATACAACCCCCTGATGTCTGCTCAATTTCAGCCCTGAAATTCCCCTCCCTTCCATGTCACCTACAACAGCAGCCAGGGCTTTAAAAGGGGGAGCAGCTGTTTATTGCTTGCCCTTGTATTGGTTAGCAATGCACCAGCCCTTTCCCTTGGGGAAAGTAAAAATAAACTCCCTCTCTCTGCACCTACCTCTTCTCTCAGCTGTGACTTCCTTCACAGCCCATGTCACAGGCCAAAAACCCTAACATAGATTATTTTAATAGTCTACCCCAGCTCTAAACTCTATGAAGAATGAACATATCTAGAAAGATTAAAAGAAAATTTCCATTTCAGAGTTAAATTATTGAATGTTAATTATTCTGCAATACAGAAAATTTTGAAGGAAGGAAAGATATTAATAAATTTATTGATAACTGCTTCCAGTCTGAATTTAACACTGAATGTTAGAAATAAAAATCTATGTGGTGAAATTGATAGTGTTGCATATATACAACCTAAATCTAGTTATAATCCATTAAAAAAATTCTACTTCTATTTGGTTTCATGGATTAATTAGTAACTTCTAGAAGTATGTCTTTCTTTCCTCCAATGTCAAGATGAGCCTATCAAAATTCAGACACAGATTCAAGTTCTCTGAAACTGAGGAAAATATTTATTTTAATATGCAAGTATTTTCTATTTTCAGATTTATGTTTTCCATATCTGAAAAAATGTGTGATGAAATAATCTCCTTTGTAATAATCAATTGCTTTAATTTTTCCTTTTCCTTTGAAGACAAATTGTATCTACAACTGTTCTGTGGAAATGTGGGTGTGGAGGTTGCTAACTGAGGAAAGAACCAGAACTGACTCGATGCTAAGTGAGGTGGAAAGGAAGAGGCACCAGGGGAGCTAGAGGCCAGGGTGGGGGCGGTGGGGGGGCGGGGGAAAGAAAGAAGCAGAAGAGAGGTCTGAACAGGGATGAATTTCCTTGAAATTGGGAAAAAATTAAAGGGGAAATAAAAAGAGAAAGAATGAGAAGGTAGTTTTTTATTCGTCCTTCCCTCACCCCAATATGGAATCTATTCCTCCTGTCCCTGAGCCTCAGTAGCACTCATCTAGTCTCTCTTAGGAAGGTGTTAACTCTTTCGCAGCTTGTCTTGCTTTTTATTGACATGCATGTCCAAAGTTCCTGTCTTGCATATCACAAGACTTTTCAATTGCAATCGTGCTTTTCAATTACACCACTGTCACAAGAGAAAACTGGATCCAGGTGAGTTCTTTTGGGTTTGCAAAAATATGTGTTTCATCTGAATCAGGTCACTCTTGTTAACACAAGAGAGAATCACACCTGAGCCAAAGTTGCTCTATTTGTGAACAATCATTCATTTATTCAATCGCTATTTGTTTGAACATATATGTTGGTGGTTAACCAATCAATCAGATCCCCCTTCCATAGGAGCTTGGTAGTAGGAAAGGAAAAGACCAGGAGGTTGAGAGGTAGAGAGATAAAGGCCACACCAGGACCAACCACTAGTGAAGAATACTTGAAACTCAATACTTAAAGCCAACTCTTATTACTCAGGACAATGAGACTTAAGATGGAGCTACATTAACACCGCCTGTGAGGACTTTTCAATATAGACATTCCTGGCTGCATTTGTGATTAAGAAAGCACCACAAGTCATGCCAATGAGAATTCCCATTTCAGAGTCACCGATGATGTTATCTGAGGTGTGGCTCCTCCTCCCAATTTGAGAAACTTCAACTATAATTTTCTATTTTACGGGCTCTGCTTGAGGGATATTAATGTACCATCTTTGTATGGCTGCCACATGCCCTCTCTCTCACCACACCATGGACAGGACAATGCTCACACAGAGTAGGGATGGAAGGAGGAAGAGAAGGAAAGTAGGGGTGAGGGAAGGAAAGAGAAAAGGGTTTGTCTCTTGGAGAAAAATACAAGAAATGAGCAACCAGCCCACATGATCATGAGACAGATTTATAATCTGGCTGAGGGTTGAGAAGTGCTGTTTTGCGTAACTCACATTCTATGGAGCGGCAGGATTTGGCAGTTGGGTTGCAGTTCCGGAGTCACTGTCAAAGGACAACCATGTCTTCAACCTTCGGGTTCCCAGCAGCACTGTCTGGGGCCCACATGGGGAAGCCTTTAGTCTATTGGCTTTTTTTTTTCTCTAGACTCTAAAATAGATGGAATCCATAACGACCAAAATGGGAAAATGCTTAACTTTAGGAGAACTTAACTTATTTAGTTCAAACATATCATATTTAACAACCTTTCAAATAAAATTAAGACATGTTCCAAGTGTTTTCTGAAACATATAACTAATAGGAATACTCCACAATATAGGGGAACAAACTTTGTGGACAGACTAGGACAGGGGTGGGCAACCTTTTTGTGAGTGCGTGCCAAAACCAGCAAAATCTCTGACTCAGAATTCTTCTGCGTGCCAACCCTAATTTTTTGAGAACATGTTACGCCTACTTGATATCTCTTAAGGTGTATGTATGTGAAAAACCTTGAATAAATAATAAAATTCATTTGAGCGACAAAAACACAGTATATGATGATGAAAAATACATTTATTTATTTATTTATTTTTATTTTTTATTTAAATGATTCTTTTTTAAAAAATATATTTTATTGATTTTATACAGAGAGGAAGGGAGAGGGATCGAGAGTTAGAAACATCGATGAGAGAGAAACATCGATCAGCTGCCTCCTGCACACCTCCTCCTGGGGACGTGCCAGCAACCAAGGTACATGCCCTTGAGCAGAACCAAACCTGGGACCCTTCAGTCCGTAGGCCGACGCTCTATCACTGAGCCAAACCGGTTAGGGTTAGGGCTATTTTTTAATGTATACATGTACACTGATAGTCCGACGGAAAACTTTATGACTCCGTTTGATATTATCAGTGGGACTTTTGCTGCTGCATCACTGATGACAGAGATTTTACATCAGGTTTATATTTCGTGACCTTCAGAGATATGCACGAGCTACTACTTTCATTAGTCAGGCTATTCCTATTATGAGACTTAACAAAATTCATCACTGAGAACAAAGATTCACAAGTGTATGTGGATGAAACCAAAACACTGGTTGGATCTAGGAAGGCAGGGAGAGTTAAGGCAGAGGCATAGAAATTGCTCTTCCCCTCTCTCATCAATCCATGTCTATGGTCTTTCAGATAACTTGTTATGTAAAATTATTTATTTGTCTAAGATGCAACTACACTGAATTTACCTGATAAATAAAAAAGTCGACATTAAGAAAAAATTTGTCAATGGAAGATTATAAGAGAGGGTTTCGCGTGCCAGCAAAAGTTACTGGTGTGCCATGTTTGGCATGCGTGCCAGAGGTTGCCCACCCTGGACTAGGATCTACATTCTGGTCCTACTGCTGCCACCTGTGCAGCCTTAGGTGCCCTTGCTGAGCACATTGAACCATTAGGTGTCTAGTGGGTGAGTTGCTGGGCACGGAGGACTATTTTTTTGTGAAAAGGAGGAGGGAGGAAGTTGGTGCACAAGAAGCAGGGCAGAGAGGCAGAGGACAGGTGGGGAACGGAGGGCAGACTAGGATGTGTCCCCAGCCAGTGAAAGACATTGTTAGGGCTGCTTCCCAGGGAGGAGCCAGGATCCAGACAGAACAAGGCTCAGGGAATCCATGTCCTGGGGGAGGGCATGACTTGGAACCAGGGGCTCTGATGAAGCACTGCCTTCCGCCTTCCGTAGTTTGCAAAGAGTGGATATTAACAAGGACACTTTAGTCAAAGAACATGAGCAAACGGGGTTCTCCGCTCATAGGAGCACCTTCCTAGAGACCCTCAGGAATGCCTGGAGAGGCCTGGCAACCAAGAGCCAAAGTGCCCCAGTCACAGTCAGCACTAACTACCCAGTGTCAGCATGGCTCCGGGGTGCAGGGTGGTGCAAGGCCCGAACATTCAGAGCTCATTTTTCATACAATAGGGAGTGTAGGGATTCATACCAGCTGCCTTCTTTCAGGCTTGACACAATTCACTTTCTTACTAAATGAGAAAGAAATTAAGTGTGGTTTATGGCATTCAATGCTGAATTTCCCAATCTGATCTGGTTGGAAGGAGAGAACAGCTTCATCCTGGGGTTGTTTAAACCTTTTAAAAAAAAGAAAGAGAGAGAGAGAGAGAGAGAGAGAGAGAGAGAGAGAGAGAGAGAAAAAGAGAGAGAGAGCCACACTGGAGGAGTTCATATATTCCTGACTTCTCCAAAGTTCAGTCGGCTCCAGTCCTCACATGTCACTGACAAAGATGAATCAATCCTAAGCCAGGCTTCTGCTCTCAAGAAAAGGACTTCCAATGATTTTTTTTTCAGATTTCAAATTTTGTGGGTTCGCAAACAATAATAATAATCATTTTATGGATAATTCAGGACAGCGTTAATACTCTGTGTGCCGGTGCTTAATAAAAATAAAATAATAACAACAGATTTGCTGTCTCTTGCCAATGTTGTCAAAAGCATTTGTTGTGACAAATTACAAGAGCCATGAGGTAGCAAGGAGAACACTAACAAAGCATATGACATCCTGTTGTGCTTCAGCAATTACCTTCTTCCAAAAATCTTACCTTGTCATATTGGTAAAGCAAAGGACTTATCTGGGAAACCACCAGTGAGTCAATTGTAACTTGAGTGAAATTCCCTTTTCCACCTTAAAGCATGATTTTTATAAAATTAATTGGTTTCAAATTATGAATTAGAGTAAAGACAGAATAGATAAATTTGTTTTAATTGCATGATGTAGTTAGATTCTTTTCAGGAGTAAAATTAAAAAACTTCAGTGAGAGACAGAAACAGAATATGGGGGACTAGCTACAATGATAAGAAATATCAACCATGCTCTGTTAACTGTGATTGCTCTGTTCTGATTAGAGAAAGCACATTCCAACCTGGCTGAGCAGAGTTTTATGCCCTGGGACCTGGGAGCTCACACTGGGACGCAGTCCACCCTCCTTTCCAGAGAACTGCCCACAGTCCTGGAGAGATTTACAATCTAGTCTAGGAGATGCCCGCTCTTTGCACCCCCAGCCCTATTGCCTGTAACCGCCATGCCTTGCCTGCTTTCCCCTGCCTGGAGTTCTTAGACTCCCAAGTAATCTTTGCCTCCTACCCTCTGTAAGCAGTTGGCTTATGGGGGTGCAGAGCAGATTTTTGTGGCTGACCTGCTGCTCTCCCATGCTGCTGGCAATATTGGAATAAACGCTCATATATGACTAAACCCTGTCTCTGCTTCATTGGCTCAAGTAGTGACAGGCAGCCCGGACCCCTTGGTTGTGCTGCTGCATATTCTGGTGACTCTGGTGGGACACAGTGGGGGAGTCCTCTGGGGTAAGTACCGGGGATCTCACTTGCTGCATGGACTGGAGGTCCCTTCCCAGAGTGCTGGCGGGAGCCAGGAGCTTCAGGACTACACTTCCCACAGGCCTCCACGGCCCTCTGACGTCACTCCTGCCCCGCCTTTAGGCAGTGGAAAGCTGGAGAACCAATTTCTTAAGTGTCCCACTCAGGTTCTTTCAGAGCCCGAGGAGGTTAAGGGTTGTTTTTTTTTTTTTTTTTTTAATGTTTGGTCTTATTTGTTACTCAGATAAACCTCCTTTTTGACTAGACTTAGGGGTAGAAGCTCTGAGAGAGGACGGCCTACACATGCTTCTCAGAAAAGGGACAGGTTCGCACCCATCATCCGCTCAATGAGTTTCTGACGCTACTGGCTGGGCAGGGGGTGGTCAGCTCCATCCTGAAGCAGCCACTGCCTCCCAGTAGCCAGGAAACAGCAAGAGGTCAAGGTGTGAATTTGGAATCTTCTGGCAAATGCCAGGGGTGGTGCTCTATTGGCTCCCGAGGGAAATAACCGCGTTTTCCCATAAGTCATTTGGAGAAAATTGGGGAAATTTTAATTTGGATTGGATATTGAAAATATTAGGGAAAATTACTGTTACTTAAGTACGAAAAATTCTGAAGTTATTTAGAAATAATTGACTGTTTAAAAAGACATAACAACTGAAGTATTTAGGATTTAAATTGTATGGCTGGTCAAACTATATTAAACAGATCATGTCTCAAGCTCTGGGACCTTCTTACTATTCTCGCTAAATGTTAAAACATAGCAGTTTTTGCAGGTGCTGCTGTAAACAGGATGAGCTTGACAGGAACTCAACCTGCAAAGAAGAAATCAACCTGTAGTTAACCAAATAGTATACATAAGAAGTAACTAAGTCTCTCCAAGATAGAGTTTTGGAGATGTGTGTCTCCTTTATGGGTGCAAGTAAATAATAACTACCTAACAACAACCACGTGTAGTTCTTGAATAGAGCACCCCAACAGGTTACCGTCTTGATTTTGGTAAAAATCATAATACATTTTAACATAAAAGGTCACAGATGGAGAAAAAGTAGTCACTACATATGTTTATTCAACAAACATTTATTGAAAACTTGCTGCTGTGTAATAGACACCATTCTAGATACCTGGATAGCAACGTCAAACTAAATTCCCACCCAGCAGGCGTGGCTCAGTGGTTGAGCATCAACCTAGGAACCAGGAGGTCAGTGTTGGATTCCTGGTGGGTCGCATGCCAGGGTTGCGGCTGGATCCCCAGTGTGGAGTGTGCAGGAGGCAGCCGATAAATGATCCTCACTCATCATTGATGTTTCTATCTTCTGTTCCTCTCCCTTCTTCTCTTGAAAACCAGTAAAAATATATTTCTTAAAAAGATTAAATTCCCTAAACCCCCATGGAGTTTTTGATTACTTGTTGTGGATACCTATTAGGGTCCCTTCAAGAAATAAGTGCTCACAAATATCAGATTAAAACATGCCATTTTAATTCCTAATGTTCAAAAGAAGATGATTAGTAAATTTACATTATACATGCCCCAAAATTCATTGCAGGGCTGAGAACAAAGAAGTCCATGTACTTGCAAAGATGTTAAGTCCTAAAAGCAAAGGCCACTTCAACTATTTTTTTTACCCTCACCTGAGGATATTTTGTCCCATTGATTTTCAAGAGAGTGGAAGGTGCCCCTAGTTTGGCTCAGTGGATAGAGCGTGGGCCTGCGGACTCAAGGGTCCCAGATTCCATTCTGGTCAAGGGCATGTACCTTAGTTGCGGGCGCATCCCCAGTAGGGAGTGTGCAGGAGGCAGCTGATCAATGTTTCCTAACTCTCTATCCCTCTCCCTTCCTCTCTGTTAAAAATCAATAAAATATATTTTAAAAAAAGAGAGAGTGGAAGGGAAGAAGGGAGGGAGGGAGGGAAGGTAGGAGGGGCGGAGAGAGAGAGAGAGAAACACCAAAGTGAGAGAGACATCGATTGTTTGCATCCTCCCCCACCCCCCCACCCCCGAGTCTGACCCGGGCCTAGAATCTAAGATCGAACCCACAACCCAAGAGCATGCCCTGACTGGGTGTTGAATCTGTGACCTTCCCCTGCATGGGACAACACTCTAACCCATGGAGCCACACCTCTGGGTTCAACTATTTGTTTCATGAGCCAGTCCATGCAAAGGGTGAAATGCAAGGACAAGTCGGGAGATGCATGTGATGGTGTCCGCCGGACACTTCAAAGGCTCTGACCGCTGTATTGGCTTCAAAGGACACGGAAGGCCTGGGAGATGCTTCCCTGTGTCCCCTCCGTTGCCCCACAAGGACAGGGACTCCCTCCCAAGAAGGCTCCTGGGGAAAGACTCACTGTTTGCTCACTCACAAGGCAGCGTATTGGGGTGCAATCCCTGCTAGCTGCGGGCTCTGCTCTGGATGTGGGGGTGCGGCCCCAGTCAGGTCAGGGCTCGGGTCCACTCCTCAGGAACCTTCTCCCCTGGCCGGGGAGGCGGGCGGCCAGGGCAGCCATGGAGGGAGGCCCTGAGTCCGGGCAGCACAGAGAAGCTGGGGAGCCCGGAGAGGGGCCACATGCCCGCAGGATCTGGGGGGCTGCCGCACTGGCTGTGACAGGCTCGGGCCTCCTGGACCCTGGGGAAGGCGCCTAAGCGGCCGCAGAGCCCGAGGCAGGCAGGGCAGGTCTGGAGCGGGGACCGGGTCTGGAACAGGCTCCTCGTGCACCTGGAGGCCCAGGTGCTGGAGAGTCAGGAAGGGCGTGGCCAGTGCTGAGGCCCCGCCCCCTTACCCTTTGACCTCTCCTCCCACGCTGGACTGGCATGTGCACAGTCTCCGTTGACGTTTCCATGGAGACATCAGAGGTCCTGGACCACGTTGGCTCAGTGCGTGCGAGAGCCCCAGCGGAGGAGGAAGCGAAGGAGCAGCGCTCCTGGTCTCCACTCTGACCTCGGCTCGCTTGGCGCACAACTTGCTCTCGATGGGAAATTTGCTTTCCAGGTTTCTTCCTTTAATCCGCCGCCGCCGCCACCGGGCCTTGCCTGGTGCCCACGGTCCGGTGGCTTTCGGGGTGCGCAGGGGGGATGCCCCGCCTGGCCGCGCCCACCCCGCGGCTCCTGCACCTGCCCTGGGCCCTGGTCACCGGGTCCTCCCCCGGGGTCCTGCAGCTGCCCTGGGCCCTGGTCACCGGGTCCTCCCCCGGGGTCCTGCAGCTGCCCTGGGCCCTGGTTACCGGGTCCGCCCCCGGGGTCCTGCAGCTGCCCTGGGCCCTGGTCACCGGGTCCGCCCCCGGGGTCCTGCAGCTGCCCTGGGCCCTGGTCACCGGGTCCTCCCCCGGGGTCCTGCAGCTGCCCTGGGCCCTGGTTACCGGGTCCGCCCCCGGGGTCCTGCAGCTGCCCTGGGCCCTGGTTACCGGGTCCGCCCCCGGGGTCCTGCAGCTGCCCTGGGCCCTGGTCACCGGGTCCGCCCATGGGGTCCTGCACCTGCCCTGGGCCCTGGGTTCGGGTACCTTCCATGGCGTCCTGCACCTGCCCTGGGCGCTGGGCACCGGGTCCTCCCCGGGAGTCCTGCAGCTGCCCTGGGCCCTGGGTTCGGGCTCCTACCCCCGGGCCCTGCACCAGCAGCATCTGGCTGTCACACAGCAGGGGGAAGGCCGTGTCCTCTCCCCCAGACGGGATGCTTCCCTCTGGGGGTCCTCCCCTCGGTGGGGTGGAAGGACCCCCCAGAGGAGCCCCGGCTGTGTTCACCTAATCCCAGGACGGTCTCCAACCCTCCTCCCAGGGGCAGACTTGCTCTCCCCTGGCCGGAAGTCCAGGTTATGAAGCCAAAACCAGTCCGTACCATCCCACTTCCTCCTCCGAAGGACATGGAGGTGAAGGTCCAAGAAGGGTCCCCAAAAGGGAGGGCAGAGAACCAAGACCAACAGGTACAGAACAAGGGACCGCGTGACCAGGACAGCCCCTACCGCCCTGGGGACCCTTCACTGACATCTAGGGCCCTGGACGCCACAGGCTTCCTCCCTGCGGGCAAGAGCGGTCCTGGGCCTCTGGGCCTCCATGCCCAGCACCCACAGGGCAGCGTGAGTGGGCGAGCCCCGCTGTCTCCCAGGAGCTGCTGCTCCGAAGGCGGGGTGGTCTCAGGCTCAGGCAGCCCTGCGGGAGGTGCCCCGCCTGCTCTGCAGCCAAACCCAAGCCCCAGTGGCTTCCTGCAGCCACAGAGCCCCGCAGAGGAAGTGCTGCGGGAAGACCCCCCGCCCAGTGTCCCGGTGTCACCACCTCTGTGTGAGGAGGTGGAGGCTCCAAAGCCATCCGGCAGCCATCCTCCACCCGCCTCTGCCCCCAGGAAGCCCCGCAAGAGAACCATGTCCCTGCCCCTCCAGCTCCCGCTGCCCCCACTGCGGTGGGATCGAGGGGAGCTGCCCCCGCCTCCTAAGCTGCCCTGCTTTGCAGATGACTGCATCCTGGGCGCTGACCCAGAGGCCAGGGCTGGCTGCAGTGCCACTCAGTCTGGCTCAGCGATGGCAGACCCCCGGCCCCTGGCCACTCAGCCTGGCCAGGTTGCTGTTCCCATCACAGCCGGGGCACCTCACAGCCGGGGCACCTGAAGGTCTCACCTCTCAGCCGCCCTTGGATGATGAGGACAGTGACATGGACACCACTCCCCCTTGCTATGCTCACACTTACCCTGCCAGTTTACCAAATCCAATACAGTGTGGGGCACAGGGACCCTGCAGTCCCCCCACCAGCCGACCAGCACTGAAGGACCCCTGCCCTCCTCAGACCATCCAATTGGCCCCACCCATCCCTCAGCCCACCTGAGGGGCTCCTGCAGGTCCCAGAAGGGACCCTCTCCCCCCAGTGCTCCTGTTAGTGCCAAACTACACACTATGGCGTTGGTGTTGCCACCAAGACGCTAGACACTGGGAGCAGCAGCTCAGTTTGCTGGTTCATTGGCAGGCCCACCTGTGGTTATGGGTCCTGGGGCTCCATGTATGGTGCCAGCTTTGGGGTCAGTATGTCCACCCCAGGCCCCACTCATCCACAGCACCCGGAGCATCCACGTTAGAGATGGACTGAGGGAGGCACACAGCCCTGCTTCTGCGTCCCCCTTTGGCCATAAGACCAGGGACCACCTGGCCGCAGTCTGGCTGCTGAGGAGGAGGAGCAGACATCACCCCAGTGTGTGGATACGCTGCTGGTTCCACCTGAAATCCCACCCCCTGGAGCCCACCTGTCATGACACAGGCGGTGTGGTGATGGGGAGGGCACCAGTCCCCTGACGGAGGCGCTAGTGTTCACTGGCCATCAGTGCACTGCGGCCGCCTGGACATGGAACCTCCTGCACTCGCAACAGCCACCACCACAGAGAATGAAGGTACGTCTGAGGCAGGTCTGTGTCCACCTTTCCTCAGGCCATCCGGGGCTTTCCTGGTCGCATGGCCTCCATTATCCATTCAAGTCCCCCTTGTAGTTGCACTTTCTTTCCAAGCCCCGGGAACCACCTGTGCAGGATGCAGGTGATGCGATGGGAGGGCCCAACCTCCCTTCCCTGATGGGAGGGCCTCTTACTCGCACTTCCCATCAGAACAACTGGGGCCCACCTGGCCAGCACACAGGTGGTGCCCTCACAGGGAGATGTCTCACTTGTGATGGGAGGCCACCGTGTCACCGCCTGCCATCAGATCACTTGCAGCCCAGCTATACAGTGACGGGGACAGCACACCTGCAAAGGCTGGATAGGCTTATGGAGCCCCATTCATACTGAGCCTTGGGCACCCCTGACCCAAACAGTAGTGCTATGGGGGAGAGCACCAGGCATCTCTACAGAGAAATGTCTACTCTCAGTCAAACACCTGCCTCCATCCCCCAGGGTCGGGTGCCCCTCTCACTTTGGAGGAGCCAGGACTGTGTGTGGAGGCTCCTGCTCAGAGCAACGGTGCCTGTGCTCGGGCAGGGCTAACGGTAGCTGTGCAGTTGGGGCATCGGCCCAGGGATTCCTAAGAGCCACCAACCAGTTCTATCACAAATCTCAACCAATTAGGGCACCTTCCTCCACAAACTGTGTGTAGCTATGGACTGTGCTCCACTGGGAAGAGGCTTAACCTGCTGGTCCTACATCAAGTCAGAGGGCCACACCGCAGGGTCTGTGTGCTTGGGGCAGGCGGCCTTTGAGTGTGAGGACAAATGAGCCCAGTGAGAACTACCTGCAACTTAAATCCCTTCAGTAGCCTACCCCTAGTTCAAACCCTTGTTCTGGCATGTGAAACCTCAAAATCTGCTCGCCTACCCACTCCTGTGCCCTCCCTGCCTTGTATCTTCTGTATCAGCACATAGAACAGTGGTTCTCAACCTTGGCTGCACATTAGAATCACCTGGGAATCTTTTAAAATCCTGATATCTGGGCCTCATCCTCTGGAAATTCTTTTTGTTTGTTACTAATGTTGTGGCCCCAACCCATAACAAAGAAACAGAATTTCCGGAGGATGAGGCCCAGAAATCAGGATTTTAAAAAGATTCCCAGGTTATTTTAATGTGCAGCCAAGGCTGAGAACCACTGACATAGAACTTCCTGCTGTGTTTCCAAATGGCCATTCTGTGCTCATGCTGTTCTCTCCTTCTAGATACCTCTGCCTCGAATTCCTTCCCCACCTTCAATTTGATAATCCTTGCCCATCATTTAAGACTTTTCTCTGGCATCTTTCATTGAAAAGTCTCCTTTGTCTCTTGTCCCATCTGGACTAGGTGCAACTCTTTTATGTCCTTGGAGTCCTCCATGCACATCTCTGCCCTCATACTTATCAGGTTGTATTATAATTCACAGTTGATACATCTTGGGTTCTCGCTAGAACATGAGGTCTTTGATGATGGATGATATTTCATTCAATTTGAATCTTTTGCAACAGATTTATGTTCTATCTCACGATAGGCACTTCATTAAATGGTTGATGCATGTATGAACAAATGAATAAATGAAAGCTGTATTAATTGGAATCAAGTTTTGATGGGATCAGAGATAATACAAAGTATAAACTTCCCAACTGAAGCAATAGATTTATGGTATCTTCCCACAGCTTTTTCTTCTTTAAATATATTTTTTTATTGATTTCATAGAAGAAGGGAGAGGGAGAGAGAAGTAGAAACATCAATGATGAGAGAGAATCATTGATTGGCTGCCTCCAGCACGCCCCCACCAGGAATTGAGGCCCCCACCTGGGCATGTGCCCTGACCGAGAATTGAACTGTTACCTCCTGGTCACCTACTGAGCCACGCCACCGGCCGGGCCCATATATTTTTCTCAGTCCTTGCATGTGAGCAGTAGCACGCACGGAGGAGATCTGATTTAAGAAACAATCCCGTCATAAGTCTGTACAGAAAGGAGGAACTGCCGGTTCTGTACAGGCATTAAACCAGAGTCTTTGGTCTTATAGGCAGCATGCTCTTTAACTAAAGCAATGAAACAATACTGGAGAAATGGTATCACAAGTCCCATCACAAGTAGGAAGATATGGGTGATACCTGTGTCTCAGGCTTCACCTCTGAATGTCTGGTCCTTTTATCAAAAGTAGGAAACAGAGCCAAGAGTCAGGCCCCAAATCAATAACAAGTGTGTGGGCAGGAATCCTGGGGGCATGCGTGATGGCGGTGTTCCTGTCAGAAACCCGCATGACCTATTGTGCCATTGCTTCCTTGCTGTGGGAGCCTGGCTGATCAGTTATGGGAGAAGAGGAAAGGTGATGAGCACAGGGCATTCACAGGGACTCTAAGGCACTTTCAGAGCTCTGCTAGGACAGCTTCCTGTCCTCAGACCAAGGAGTCACTGCCAGGGCTTTTTTGTTCTGTATTGGCTATATGCTCGCTGATAGCCAGCCTGCAGCCATTAAGTAAAGAAATCTCCTCTGCTTCTCTCTCGTCGTTCCACAGGTAGTTTCCTGCCTTTCAGTGAGGTCACTTACCAGCAAAAACTACAGAAACATCCTGCAGTTCATCAGCCTGCATTGCCTTCAGTCTGAACCCTGACTCTTCAATCTCAGCCGACTCATTTGGAATCACACAAATTTAAAGGTCATGACATGAATCACAGATTTACCTAAACCCTTTTCTTCCTTTTTTGAAGGGGTGGCTTGTCATGGGGTGGGCGGAGATCTTCATGGTTTCTGCTGCTTGATCAATTTCATATGTGGTTTTCTGATATGATTAGCAAATATTTGATACCAGGGTGCTATCTACATAAGGTCCAGTGACATAAGGTTATGAGAGATGGTTTGTGGTTTCAGGTAGGGGTGCAATGAATTCAGCACAGAGCAGTGTTGGGTTAGAGGACTATTGATTCTGTGGAACAAGTGAGCGGGCATTCACTTCACTCTAAGCCATAATCTTTTTAGAAAGCCCTGTTTTACTTTTCTTAACAATCAAACCTGGTAGGTCTTATGACCATAGAAAGTGGGTGAGGGGGGTGAAAGGGATAGTTCAAGGATGTGCTGGTGATTATGTTTTTATGAATAAGACTCTGAGCAGCTGGAAATGAAACCACATCCTTTAATGGCAGGGAGGGGAGAAGGTCTGTAGGAATCTGCCCTATCACCTGCACACTTGCCATCTGGAAGCTGGGCGGGCTAAGACAGACTTTCTGTTGATTTAGATGAGTGTGATGGCTAAGGAAAGCTGTGCTGACCTCTGCACTCGATGTGGTTGCTCTGTGACTGTACAGCCAGGGAGCATGGGGGAGTCTCCCCCACCAGCCAAAATGGCAGGTGGAGATTCTTACACTGAGCATGGAGGATGACTAGAAAGATGAATGGAGTGGGCTCCAGGGCACCAAAAGCTAGAAAGATAACTGGATAGAAAAAAGCCCTCCCCTCCCTATCCCCTATAGACCCCCAGCCTTGAGCAGAAAGGGGGATGGTCTTTGAGACAGAAGTCCACCATTTTCCCAACTCATGGCACCTGAATAAACCTCTTTCCTTTTGCACCAGTACTTGTCTCAGGAGTCTGGCTTTCACTGGGGCAGGAAGCTTAACCTGCATTTAGGTTTCAGTTCGATAGGCCTCTTTATAGTGTCTCATAGTAAAACCCAGAACCCAAATCTATCCATAGCTGTTCTATAAATTGGTTCAAAGATGTCTTCATTTTTCCTAATATTGAAAATATTTTAATGTAATGAATTAAGTATAATATAGAATTAAGCTTTTGCGAGGTAATTTATGAAACTAATTACTTACTCTTTCCTTTTTTGGGAGAGTACTAAATAGAAAAAATGGAGAAAGAAATATACACTATGTAATGTCCCCAAACGATCACCTATCAACATTGATGAAGATCTCACACAAGTAAATGCGAATCAGAAGAAACTTAAATCCCAGAGCTGGGATCAAACAGCTTTTGAAAACGCGTTCATTCATGACACTGGTTGGAAAACAGGTAAAGTGTGTGCATTTGGTTTGGGACTTTAATAGGTTTGTTGGGCATAAAGTGTGGTTTGATTAGTTTCGTTTGTTTTTTATTTGTACTATCAACTGGACAGAAACTCGATGCAAAGGAAACAAATAGAATATAGAAAATTGGAAGTTTAGACAACATTTTAAAAATGTGTACAAAAAATTAAATGATTAAAGTTGTAAGGTCATGTTCCCAAATGATATAACAATAATGATACCTCCACTAGAAGATGTGATAAATATGTCAAACATAGTTAATGTAATCTAATCATTCCACCACTTGTTAATCACTTACTCAATCAGGATTTGCTTTTCTTGAATAATACTTTGATCTTGTCTGTATTCAGTAATTGCATATAATAAAAAAGCAATGGACTATAATTAAATTTTAAGAAAAGAGAGTACTAGCCCTTGAATATAAAAGTTTAAAATTACTGTATATGTAGAATCCTTAGAGAGTATTCTCCAAGTGTTTTGCCTTGAGACTATGTTTAAAAAAACATGCAAAATACAATACCATAAAAAATCTAATAAATGATAAATAAAATAGTGTTTAAAAATGAACAGCTTTGTTTTTCTAATATATTTTAAAGGAAATTATATGTATATCAATAAGTTAGGTAAAAACAAATATACTCATGGGGAAAAGATTAGAAAACATATTCAAAATTATAATAGTAGCTATGTTGAGGTGGTTTATTATTAATGAATATTTCTCTATTTTCCATATAGGGTAACACAATTATTTGAATGTAGCAATTTAGGTTTAAATTCCATTAGGGTAGGAATTTTTCTACATCACTGCCTGATACATATTAAATCCCCAATAAAAATGTGTTGAATGAAAACTTAGGACATTTATTACATTATAATGTCTTCATTAGATTAATACAAGTAGATTGTCCCAATCTTGACATTTCCTGTCCCGGCTTTGTAGGCTGTTACCAGGCAGCGAGGCATGTCCTCCTGGCAGTTCTCGGTGGAAGGAGGTCAGCACTTGGCCTGCAGAGGCTCACCTCTGAGCTCACTGCTGCCTGATGCAGTGCAGTGCGGCCTCGAACAGGTTACTCTCTGTGACTCAGTCTCCTCATCTGAACAGTAGGTGTAATGACGTTTCCTTCCCAGGACTGTGTGAGGACCGAATGTTTCCTACATGTAAATCTCTTAGTGTAATGCATGCCACATTGTAAGGGACAGATAAATGTTGACCGTATTATTAGTGTGTTGTTGAGGTTGTTATTATTATATTTATTATTAGTGGATATTTCTACCTCTAGCGGTCTGGCCAGTATGTTGTTTTCAGCCTCTAATGCCCACAGTGGTTTCTGCCTCATGCAACAAAAACCATGTAAGTCTGATTGAGAGAGATTAAAATATTGCATTAGGCTCTCAAGGGAATCATTATTCTCCAGATGACGCTTGAAATACAGATAAATCTGCCTCGGGACTCAAATGAGGAGAATTTAAGATTCTGAAAGTTGTCTCTGAGAGTTCAAACATGAGAGGGCTAAAGCCCCTCAGAATGGGTGTCCGCCTGCCTTGCTGCAGCCTGGGGCAGAGGTTCTGAGCTCATGGAGCCTGGGGTGAAGGGTGGAGGGATGAGGAGGGGGCGGGAGCAGAGGCCTGATAGAGATGAGCTGGGAGTGAGGAGGTGGGAGCACTCCCAGGAGGAGGCTTTTCTTCTCTCCACTGGGTCCTTCTCCTTCACGCTGTCCCCTCACTGGCATCACAGGCCTTCGGGAAGCAGAGCTCTGGGGGGACCAGAGGACAGGGCAGGGGCGCTGGCCGGCTGTCTTCTGCTGTGATGGCCCCAGCATCTAAGGTCTCCGGGTCACTTCACATTTGTGGCAGGCAGGTACATTACCTATATTGTGCAGCCACAATGTCAGCTTCCTAAATGGCAACTTATTTTTAAAAATTTATCCAATAAATGATTTTCTTAATGTACCTTTAAGAAAAGGAACTTTAGTTGGAATCTGTAATTCTGAGTTTTAGAAATCTAGATGCAATTTTATTGCCTGCGTGTGTTTTCAGTGGAAAGTAATTTCACTAATGACTACCGTCTCGGTCCAGGAGTTTCAGAAATGGAGTTCAAAGCAACAGGAAAACCTGTCCCAGGAGAAAATGAACTTTGTCATCTGATGGATCAGAACTTTGTTTAGAAGGACAAAACTCCACTTGAAATAAGTCACTGGTTACTACTTCATTTTATATATCACTGAGCTTTTATTTAGCACATAATTTTATTCTATTTGTTATAATGTGTTGTAATTTATACAGTTATATTTTGTTTACTTTTTAATGTCTGCCTTTCTCACGTGACTAAGCTCAGTAGCACCCAAATGTCATTTTCCACTTACTGGTAACTGAGAATGCCACACTACAGATGATCAAGAAACGTTGATGAGAAAATGAATGAATGAATTTTTTTTCCATATCCCCGTAGGGAAAAAGGGGGGCAGGATTTTTATCAATATAGTAGCGAATTCAAGAAATAAAAAAATAAAATGAAGAAAATTTCAACTTGAAACTATTCAAAATAAATATAATAAATGATGAGTATGGGATGAAATAAACACTTTCAAACATTTCTGGAGAGAGTAGGAGTTGTAGACTTTCTGGGAAACAGTTTGTTGTTTTTATCAAGAACTTTAAATATTTCATTCTCAGTTCCCACCATTTTAATTTGTAGCAATTTTTGTCTAAAACATAATTAAAGACTTGCTCAAAAAATGGGGAAAGATTCATTTACACTAATATTAAGTTCAAACAAAGGGAAATGATTAGATACATTATGAAATATTACATATCTTGTAAAAATAATGTTTTTGAAGGATTTACATAAAATGGTTCAACATTAGACATTAATGCTTTTTTTAATTTTTTAAAGATATGAATGGTTTAAAAAGTATGAAATCGTATACATGATATCAGAATTTCAACTTTATAAAACTCATTAGAGGCTGAGAGTACAGAATTGAGTCAAATGAACCAGGTTTGAGTACTGACTCTGCCATTTAGTTGTGAGTTAAAGACATGGCATTATACAAATTGTTTAATTTACCTAATTAAATTTTTATTTTTTCATGTAAAATTGACATAATATTATTAGCACCTGCTTATGCAGTTATTATGAGGATTAAATGAGAGAATGCATTATTACTAATATAAAAATAATTGAGGGAAATCAAGAAAACATTGTGATTTCTCTCTTTGTGATGGCATACAGGAGACTTTCCCCTTTAAAATTCACATACTATCTAAATCACCTATAATGAAACTATTCTTTTATGATCCAAAATAGATATTGATAATAAAAAAGAGTCCTCTTAAAGGACTCAAATTTTTTTAATGTGAGTGAGCACATTCATATTTATAACTTATAATTTCTTTTTTAAATATACTACGTATTCTTAATGAAAACACATTTATCAAGTTTTGTTTGTCAAGGAAATAAACATCAGTTCATTAAGCACATAACATTCTCACTTCTGAGAGTTTAATTCTCTCACAATATCACTAATTTAGAACAAAGATGAATATCAAGAAAAACTCTGACAACAACATAAGCCCTGAGCCAGCAAAATAAATGGTAGAGAATCTGCACTAAACCTCGTATATTTCCTTATTCAAAAGGCCCTCAGTCTTCTCTCAGTGCCATTGTCTGTCTGTTGTCTGTCTGTGTAAACTCTCTCCATGCCATTGTGCCAGCAGGGGCCTGAGGGGCACCCTTCATCCACTTGCCCCTTTTTTCTGGCCTCCGCCTTCCACAGTCACGTTTCCCGGGGATGTTCCTAGATGGTGTGGGAGGTCAGAGGGAAATTCAAACCACGTTTGTGTCTTACGTGGCTTATTGAATGTTTCTGAACTGGTCTCCTCCTCTCTAGTCTTCATCTCTTTCATGTCACCCCCTTATCCCCCGTCCCTCCCTCTCTATACCCTTTAGCTGAAATGCATCAAGACTTGCCATTGCTCTGGAGACCAAACTGCAGGCAGGGGCTGCCTCCCTGACCTTCCTGGTGTGGTCCCTGCCTGCTTCTCCAGCTGCATCTGTCCTCGCTGTCACATATGCTCAGCTGAAATCACAACACACACTCCTTCCCGTTGCCTACATTTCTCATATTTGCTTGCCCATTGGCCTTTCCAAGACGGACCTCTGACTTGAACACACACTCAGCTCTTCTCCTGTTCACCTGTGAGCTTTAAGCTGCTCATCCTTTGGGGCTCAGCATAGACATCTTCTTGGAGAGGCTTTGCTGCTCACCCAAGGCAGGAGCCACTGATGCCATCCTCTGCTTCACACCCGCTGTTCCTCGGATCACAGCCCTGACTGCACAGTCTTCTCAGAGGCTGTCTGCTCTTCCCTTGATTATACTAGTTACTCCCAAACTAGCTGAGCCACTTCATTTCCAAGCACCATGTGAGGAGCACCAATGATAAGTGAGAGGAAAAGCCATTATCGACAGATACACAGTCCAAAGTAGAAGTGAACAAGCTAGAGAGGGGACAACATAAGGAACTGAAGAGTCTTGGTATCTTTTAGACAGAAGCAAAGTCCTTGAAAGTTTCACTATTAATAGAGTTCAAGACAATGTCCAAAAACAGTATCTCAGAGAGAGGCATGTCAAGTCAAATAGAATGAAACTATATTTGAAATACCAGCAAAATAGTTGAAATAACATTTAATCATTTATGACATTTGATAATTACTTTAGTAAATTATAATGACTTCAGTGTCACCTGGTAATCTCAAAGTGGTCATTTCTGTTCTAGGTGTGTCTAATGTGTTTCCTTCCTCCTTGCAGGATGATAAATGATAGTAAATGCAGTTGTGTATACATGTAATTGATAAAATATTCTTAAAATGTGCAGTATAGAAAGTTATACAATTTGAAGATTTCTTCAGATAGAATTGATTGAACTGGTAAATTACTTTACTGTCTTTGTCAACTTTTGCAGAGCCTTTGTATGTAATAAAACCAACATTGTTACATTGATAGATGCAAATCTACTGCTCTGATGTGGACCAATGTTCAAAATTTAAGGAAGCAGTTAAAGGAAAAGGGAAGATAAGAGCTTTACCCATTCCACTTGAGGTAATCATTACAAATAGATTAAACACCAACTTAATTCTTTTTTAATCGCATGAAGTATTGATGTGAAATTTCAAAACAAGCTTTGGAACAAATAGAAGAGCTCACAAGTAGAGTGGTCACTGGTGGTCGTTTTCAAAGAGAACAAGCCCTTGGCTGGGAAGCAGAAAGGGACTCTTGCATTTGTTTGCTGGCCCTTCTGCATGCACCCATCTGCCCACTGCATCTGCTGAGCGTCATAATGACACAGCAGTGACTGTGAATCGTGACATTAAAATGTTCTTTTCTCGGTGGGAAATTTAATAAGTGATCATTTGGAGGCATTACTTTTGAATGATTAAAGTGGAAAACCCTAATCTTTACATTTCATTGAACACTTAACTGAATATTTTATCCCATTTTTAAAATGTCATTCTTCTTTAATACGTTTCAGAAATGTATGGGAGCCCTGCAGGAAGGCCTGGCAATGGCACGTCCGTCCTAGGATTCTCGGTGTTAACCTCTCCAGCACCCTGTCTCCTGGGACTCAGTCCAGCAGCAGCAATGGAAACAGTCAGCATGCTGCTCACAGTCCTCTCCATGCCACCCTTCAGGTCGCCTTGGAACATGAGCTTCCTCAGTCCTGTGTCCAAATCAGCAGGGAGTGTCCCTGGCAACGCACAAAGGAGGCCTCTCCACACCTTTCTGAGGATGGTCCTTGGGTTTGTAAGATGGTGGCAGGAGCAGTGGCATGTGTTCCTGTTCAGTCATCACAATCACACCACCAAGAGGTGGTAATTTTTTTCAGTATTTCACGTGCATAGTCACATTATTTGCAAATTGTGATGTTATTTATTCCTATTGAGTATTTTATTCTTTATCTGACTTTATTGCATTGTATACTCTCCAGGGCCATCCATGCTGCACAAAAGTAAGATTTCTTTCTTTTTAATGGCCACATAGCATTCCATTGTGTAAATGTACGGCACTACAGCGTCTTTATCCACTCTTCTATTGATGGGCACTTGGGCTGCTTCCAGATCTTGGCCATCTATACTTACAGAGGAATATGCAAATTGTCCAGGATGCCATCACAGTAATAGTAACAAACAAACAGCAGGCTGTGTGGGGCGACCAGGCCGAAAGGGGGGTTAGTGAGGGACGACCAAACGACTGAACAGCAGGCTGCGTGGGGCGACCAGGCTGGCGGGGGGGTTACAGGGGGGGCAACCAGGTTGGCAGGGGATGCAGTAAGGGGTGACCAGGCTGGCTGGTTGGGTGCAGTAAGGGGTAACCAGGCCAAGTGTGGAGGCAGTTGGCGGTGATCAGGCTGGTATGGGGCAGTTAGGGGCGACCAGGCCAGCGGCGGGGGAGGGG
>NW_005871418.1:977423-1027100 GCF_000147115.1 Myotis lucifugus | reverse complement strand
GGCTTTTGCTTAAGTGAAACAGCGCGTTCCATGGAGAGAAATATTCCTCCTGGTCTCTCCTCTTCACGGGATAATAAAGCCCCTTTCAACTTTTTGAACCATTATAGATTACAGAGGCGCGAGCGTGCCTCAAATCGGATTGGCAAACCTCAAGTGGGAAAGCCCAAGAAGAGAGTTGGGCGGGCAAGAGGAGAGGGATTAAGAGTATCACCGGAAGGACTTTGTAGCATGCATATAAGCATAACCTAATGGCAATAAGACTCCTGGGGTTTAGGGAGGGTAGGGTTTGTCCAAGGCCGGGGGGGAAAAAAGGACACTTATGTATAACCCTTTGTAATACTTTAGGCGAAAATTAAAAAAAATAATTAATTAATTAAAACCAATAAGGTTTGTTTTGTACTCTCCTAAAAAAAAAAAAAAATAAATAAATACTTATATGATGTTTATTAGCATTTTAATACCCAAAGCAATAAAACAATTAAAGTCCCATTTAGTTCCTGTTCTCCCCCATTTCATTAATTCCCCTTTTTTTTTTTTGGAAGTAAAAGCAGTAAAGTTGGTTTTTCAGCTATAGCGGTTTTTTTTTTTTAACCTAGGGGCCTGAGGCAAAAAATTTGGCCAAGGCCCTTCCCCCCCCCCCCCCCCCCCCAGGCACTTCGGTGGCCGCCTCTGCCTCGGCCCCCGCCCACTTCGGCTTTGTCTGGAAGGAAGGACATCTGGTCTAATTAGCATATTACAAATTTATTATTATAGATTTCTGTATGTGAAGAGGGAATTAGAAAGATTTTCTCTTAAACACAAGCTATCTTCAAACTTGAAAGAAGTGGCTATCCTCCATACCTAACATTTAAAAGGCAGAGCTGAAAATTTTCACAATGAAAGAAATGCTTAATTTTTAAAGTTTATTACATTTCTACTTTTAGCGAAAAATAAAAAAAAATAAAGTTTATTACATTTTATTTTTTTAAGAGTTAAGAAGTAGTATTTATTTGATATGTAAATAGGTGAAAAATATTGTTTTGAGCTACATCAAATGTGTCTCTTTCATTTCAATACTGATTTCTAATCCTAAGAAACCCAAAGGCCTTTCTCTAAGAGGCGAATTCCCGCTAGCCACTGTTTCCTCCGGGAGCCATGCTGAGACGGGCCCTGGCCCTGGAGGAGAAAAGGGATTTCCAGATCTGGCCCGATGCTGACTTACAAGGAAGGTTTTTGGCTTGGGATTTGGAGGTGGTGTTGTAGAAATGCAGCTACTTAAAATAGCAGTTAGTTAAATGCGGAGATCTGATGAATTGCCTCATTTTCCCCCACGCTCAGCAGCATCCAAAGGTCAGCTGTGTTCTGAAGAGCCAATTACTAATGCGGCTTTGAACTGGCTTGAAGCTATACACCCCTGGTTCTTCCCAGCAGTCCTCCCTTGCCAATGGCTTTACTATTTTCTTAACCTTTGTTTGGAATCTTATTTGATTCCTGGGCAATTGCAAACTTTAACCATTAGTAAAGGAAGTGAATTCAATGTACCTTATTCAACTTGAAGTGATAGCAAGGAGTTGGGATTTCCCTCTGCCTGGTGACCTTTCTCATCTTTGGTATTTAAGTTCTTCCTGATTGAATTTTTTTAACCTAAGAAAGGGTCAAAATAGATCTGGTCTTTAGCATCCTTAGCATTTAACACCATCAAGATCTTTTCTTGCCTGGCTGGCATGACTCAGTGGTTGATCGTTGTCAACCTATGAACTAGGAGGTCACAGTTCAATTTTCAATAAGGGCATATCCCAGGTTGTGGGCTTGATCCCACTGTGGAGCACGCAGAAGTCAGCCAATCAATGATTTTCTCTCATTACTGATGCTTCAATCTCTCCCTCTCCCTCTCTCTCTGAAATCAATAATATATATAATTGATTTAATATATATATATATTAAATAAGATGTTTTCTCTATTTTGGATTCCTATTGCATTTAGCATCTGACACTACAATTTGAATTTAATTTTCTTTTTCTTAAATGAACTATTGATTTCCTCAAATAGATTGTCATTCATGTGAGGGAAACATATGGATTCCTTTCCATTTCACCCACTCTTTTCTTTCTCCCTCCCTTGCTCCCTCCTTCCACCCCTTCTTTTCCTTCCTTTCTTCTATTATCCAATATACAGGGTGGGAAAAGAAGTAGGTTTACACTTGTTTATATGGGAATAATACAATAAATAATAATATTATAATATAATAATAAAATCTGTTTCCGTACTCACAACTGTAAACTTACTTTTGTCCAAACCTATAAATTGATGTCTATCTTAGCAACAGGCTGAGGTCATATTTAGGCTTCAAAAATGTACCAGTATATGGTTTTAGGAGTTTACAGAAGTCTTGTAAAACTGTCTGTTTCAAAGGAACAATTTTCCTGACTCAATGAGAGTACATGAACAATTATGTATAGTATCGCTATTCTACAAATTTGAGACACATGGTTACAGCAGTTAAATTTATACTGAATAAACAGATTATGACAGTTTTCACCTGCATTTTTCTTAGAAGACTCACAGATATATGCAGTTTGCATCTGCATTTTTCTTAGAAGACGCACAGATATCATATGCACTGGGTAATATCACCTCTACTGTGTATTTGAAGCAAACAAGGCTGTGTTTTATCGAGCAGGTAGAAAACTAGGGATGGGTTTTGTGACATTACTGCTGCATCAGACAATGCTTAAAGGATGGCATTATTTGTGCAAACTTTTTGTGTTTGATGCTTAAGAAAATGAAAGCCTTACCTTAAATCACACAACTAATTATTAATGTGGGCAGACCAGGCTGGTAAGCTTCTATTTTCTATTTCTCTATAATGAATATATGTTCCACGTTAAACAAAGATAGTCTGTGTTCAACTTAGTTTTATGTCACACCTTGATATAAAGTTAGCTTTATATCTATTGGTACAAGAGCATTGAAAATTAAGAACTGAAATCCTGAGTATCTGCAAGGTAAAGATAAAGATTAAATATTATAAAAAACAAATTAATAGCTTTGTTTGTTATATTTATATATTTAATAAATATTGGTGGATGCGTTGTCTACCCAAACCCGTGTTGGGCATTGCAGAAACAATGAGAAATAACTAGATTCCTTGCCTTCCTCAGAAGCAGGAGGTGAGTGTGCAAAATAAAATATTAGAGCTTTGGGATGACTTAGCAGACTATGTTTGCTGTTTTCTCATCTGAAATCAAGCTTGAAGATTATTGTTTGGCTTGTTAGCAACTCATGTTGGCACATCAACACCAGGAATTTATAGTTATTGATCCAATTTGTACGCGCTGAGATACTTTTTTTTTATTGTCTAAAGTTTTACATATGTCTCTTTTCCCCCTGATTGACACCCCCCCCCCCACCCAGCCATTCCCACCCTGGGTAAGCCCCCACTGCCCAGTGTCTGTGTCCATTGGTTATGCTAATATGCATGCATACAAGTCCTTTGGTTGCTCTCTAACCGCCCTCCCCTGCCATTTGTCTCTGGCTCTATTTTTGTTCATCAAATTATGTTGATCATTATACCCCACATATGAGTGAGATCTTGTGATATTTATCTTTCTCTGGCTGGCTTATTTCGCTTAGCATAATGCTCTCCAGTTCCATATATGCTGTTGCAAATGGCAACAGTTTCTTCTTTTTTACAGCAGCATAGTATTCCATTGTGTAGATGTACCACAGTTTTTTAATCCACTCATCTGCTGATGGGCACTTAGGCTGTATCCAAATCTTAGCTATTATAAATTGTGCTGCTATGAACATAGGGGTGCACATATCCTTTCTGACTGGTGTTTCTGGTTTCTTGGGATATAGTCCTAGAAGTGGGTCAAATGGGAGTTGCATTTTTTACTTTTTGGGGAAACTCCATACTGTTTTCCACAGTGGCTGCACCAGTCTGCATTCCACCATATGTTTGTCTATGTCTATGTCTATGAGTTTGTTTGTTTCATTTGTACATTTGCTGTTTTTGTTTTATATCCCACAAATGAGTGAAATGATATGGTTCTTGTCCTTTTCCATATGACTTATTTCACTTTAAACAACAAACATACAGATTCTGAAATGAATTGACAGTTACCTTCCTGGGATGTCATTTCTTTTTAGATTTCAGAGGCAGGTAGCCAGTTCATCTCCTAGTTCCCACGTGGCTGAGATGAATCAGTCAAGATTAAAGACCCTATACTTATGTCATAGAGCATATTCTGAGCACACTGCTTCGGTTCAGATATTTTGTGAACACTTACTATGTGTTGTACTAGGTGTTGAGGATACAAAGATGAGCATGCAATAGTGTCTGATTAGGTGGAATGATATTAAGACTACACATGATTTGGTAAATAACAAACAGGTGAAGAAAATAAAAGTGACCATACATCTCAGATGTTAGTAGTTGGGTTTATAATCATAAAATATTAGGCCAATTTCGTATGTTATAGAGCTAGTAAGTCGATAATTAAAAATTAAAATCCAGATGTACTGGCTCCAAAGCCAATAAGCCATATGTCTACCAAGTTCCTGGAGGCTGAGGTGGGTCATTTTTGCAATTCCAGAACTGTGTCATTCGAGGACTTAATGTCTGTGGTTGAGGTTCTCAAACTTTAATGTGCACAGGAATCATCTGGAAGCCTGTTAACACAAAGACTGCTCAGCCTTTCCCCAGAAATGCAGTAGTTCAGTGTGAGGCTGATTTATTGGCATTCCTATGATCTCAGAGGTGACATTACCATTCTTTGAGTATCACTGATTCAGGCGAATGTCTGTCAAACTTTTTTTTTGCCGAATCACCTGGAGAGCTTGTTAAAAGATGCTGCCGGGCTTGCCCTGGCCATGGAGATTCATAAGGTCTGGGTTGGAGCTAAATAATTTTTATTTCAAAGAAACTTTCAGATGATGATGTTTATCAGCATCTAAAGGTCAGTTTTACACTCTGCTGCTTCATGCACTGCAGTGAGCTAAGGAACTATCTAAATAGGTTGACAGAAGGAACCTAATAAGAAACTCAATTTTGAAAAATATAAAATATTTGATTAAAATATGTACCCTACTTAACATGGAATCTTCTCATGGGAGAAACAGAAAAAAAATGTGGGAAATTGTGAATGTCATGAGTCTAATGGTAAATTTTAAGAAGCAATAGATACTCTAAGTAGCTACTGATGTGAAACATGTGGAAGACATACATAGGGAGGGAGAAGATAGGCTGTTTGAAGGACATGGTGACACCTTTAGCTGTCTCATTAGAAATTATTTTTTCTTTTCAAAATAGCTTATATATGCATTCTTTTTAGCATTAATATATAATATATAAAATTCCTTTAAAATTTGGATGATAAAAAGTGGCGTTGGATGATATCACTAGAAATAGTGTTCATATAGAGAAAAAAATCTCAGGTTTAGGGGAACTCCATGGTTTAGAGGTAAGCCTAAGAAGAAACTAGTAAAGAAAATGGAAAAGTTGCTAGCAATAGAGGACAAAAATCAGGAGAGTATGGTGTTGCAGGATCCAAAAAAATACTTTTCTGGGAGGATTGGATGGTTAGTGGTTTAAAATGCTTCTAAGACGTCAAGTAAGGTAATGGAAAAAATAATGGCACCACACAGGTCATAAAGATGTCTAATTGGAGTGCTGTGTGAAACCCCAATAGTCTTTCCTTACAGAAAGAAGGAATAATGATATAATGGAGATCAAAATATAAATTATTTGTCTGTTTGTGTGCATGGAACTTAACTTCTTTGAAATATAGTTTTCTTTCTAATTTTTTATAAATATCATATATTTTATTAGCACATATTTATATTACATTTCAATATCTGACACCCATCTTATTTTTATTTTCAAAATGTTTATACTTCCATAAAATTATTTTAAAGGATGAATGACAAATATATTTTATCAGTTAAAAAAGAGTTGTGTTAGGATTTTCATTGGTATTTTACATTTTTTGATTAATTTTGGAAAATGGCCACTTTTATGACATTGAATCCTCCTGACAGAAATTCAGTGATTTCCTATACAAAGTTTTGTGGTTTTCTTTCTTTGTACACAAAAACTTTCTAAACTGGTACTGCTGTGAATGTGAGTATTATATATGGTTTTAAAATTGTGGCAAAATATGCATAACATAAAATTTACAAGTTTCACAATTTTTAAGTATACAGTTCATTGACATTAAGCATACTCATATTATTGTACAACCATCACCACCATCCATCTCCAGAACATTTTTTAACTCAAACTGAAACTCTATACCCATTAAGCAGTTACTCCTCATTTCTTCCTATCCTTTGTGCCTGGCAATCATATAGAGATAGATACTTCTATCTCTATGAATTTGGTTCTTCTAAGTAACCTGTATAAGTGGAATCATAGAATATTTGTCATTTTGTGATGGATTAATTTCAATTAGTAATATCTTCAAGATTCGTAGATGTTATAACATGCCAGAATATTCTTCCTCTTTAATCCTATATAATAAAAGGCTAATATGCAAATTGTCCCCTCAACCAGGAGTTCTACCAGGGGGCGGGGCTGGCCCACCAACTGCCCAAGGCCTCTCCTCTCAGCCTGCTCAGCCCAGACCCCACCCGTGCACTGGGCCTCTAGTTATTAATAGTTTTACATTGTAGGTGTATACTGCTTTTTGTTTTTACATTCACCCATCTCTAGACAATTGGGATGCTTTGTCTTTTAGCTATTGTGAACAATGGTGCTAAGAACATGGGGGTACAAATATCTGTTCAAATCCCTGCTTTTAATTCTTTGGGCAATATGCCCAGAGTTAGAATTGCTGAGTCATACGGTAATTTTATTTTTAAATTTTGAGAAACTGCCATACTGTTTTTCCACAACAGCTGCTACACCATTTGCATTCTCACCAGCAAGGTAGAGGTAGCCAATTTTTCTCTATCCTTGCTAACATTTGTTATTTTCTGTTTTCTAGGTAATAGCTGTCCTAACATATATGAAGTGGTATCTTATGGTTTTGATTTCTAAAATTTTGCCAATGATTAGTTATGTTGAGCATCTTTTCATGTGCTTATGAGCCATGTGTATATCTTTGCGGGGAGAACCTTTTACCCATTACCTTTTCATTATATAATATCCTTCTTTGTCTCTTGCAACAGTTGTTGCCTCAGATTTAACTTGTCTGATAATATTATAGCCCCCCCCCCCGCCCTGCTATCTTCTAGTTATTATTTCCATGTGATATATTTTCCATTCTTTCACTTTTAGCTAATGTGTGTCCTTAGATATAAAGGGAATCTTTTGTGGACAGCAGATAGTTGAATTCTGTTTTGGTTTGTTTTGAATACATTTTTGGAATCTATGTTTTTTGTTTGGGGAGTTTATTCCATTAACTTTAAACATAATTAGTCATAGAGAAGGACTTTATACTGACATTTTGTTTGTTTTCTATATGTCTTACAGCTTTTTGATTCCTCATTTCCTCTCTTATTACCTTCCTTTGTATTTAGCTGATTTTTTTGTGTGTGTGACATGTGTTTTTTTTAAATCCTTACTTGATATTTTTTCATTGATTTTTAGAGAGAGTGGAAGAAAGGGGGGAAAGACAGAGAGAAATATCAATGTGAGAGAAACACATTGACTGGTTGCCTCCTGCATGAGCCCTGACCAGGGCCTGGGCTGGGGAGGAGCCTGCAACCTAGGTACATGCCCTTGATTGGAATCGAACCCGGGACCCCTTGGTCTGCAGGCCGACACTCTATCCACTGTTTTGATTCCTTTCTCATTTCCTTTTGTATGTATTTTATACACATTTTTGTGGTTACCATGGGGATCACGTCTTTTTGCAGCATTTGTCTTCCCTGGGCCTGTGTGTATATTGCACCCCCAAGTTCCCCTGTCTACATACATAGCTGTTTGTAAATATCTTAATTTCCTAAAAAAGTTTCACAGCTGCTTTTTCTTAAGGCCTTAGGTGTTCTACTATATTCCCCTGCCTATAATCCTTTGCCCTCAGATTCTGCGTGTCTACAGTTCCATGATGTATGGAAACTGCCACTGCCTTCCATGGCTTCCAACCCTAGGTGTGAACTATGCTGACATTTCTGTCTGATCTCCAAGGCAGGCAGCACAGAAACCCCTAGGGAGCTCACAGATTGGCCAGAACATCAAAGCAATTTCCCCTTAAATTCTTTTATTCTGAGGGAAAGGGAACCAGGGGGATGGGGCCACTTTTCTCCTGGTCCTGCACAGTCCAGGAAAGAGAAGTGGGGGTGTTGAAAAGTACTATGAATTTCCCCAACTTGATGGAGTGTGGCTTTCTCTTGAGTGGGCATTGGCTTGGGTTGCTACAAGATCCCATAACTGCGTTGAAGATCTCTCATACAGCTATTTTAATTGGGTCTATGGTTATTTTACTTGATGTGTCCCTGGGGGAAGTGAGGGCCTACAACTTCCTAGTTTGCCATCTTGCTGATATCATATTTGTTTGTTTGTTTTTTAATTGCTTTTTTATAGTGTTAGTTATGGTTTCAAACTCTAAACATATTCAGAGTCGCAGATGTTCAGCTAGACCTCCAAATCATGATACTAGAAATGTAAAGCTATTACTGCATAATATATTGATAATAGCTGTCATCATTGTTTTATTTCTAATTTAATGGCGATCCATCCAGATTCTAGAATGTGTCTCATACAATCAAAATATAATTTGATAAATGTCAAATTACAATTGAGATAAATGTTAGTTCTTATATAAATTAATGGTAAACAAATAAAACCAAACTGATATTAAAAAGTAATGCAAATAGCAATAAAGACTCTTTCTTTGCATTTTTAAACACACTTCCAAGTTATGTTGTTGTCCGTAGCTCATACTATGAGTAGCACTGATTCAGCACCACCTCATGTACATTAACAGCACAAAACTGTAACAGACATAATTTTGAAAAATGCATAACTTGCAATTATTTACCAAAAAATACATGCTTTGCTTAGCATAGAGTCTTCAAATTAGGGGACCATGGTAAATGAGGAAACTGTGAACATCCATGAGTACAAGGAGCAATATTAAGAAGTAGTAGGTATTACAAGTATTTTTTATGTGCTCACATTTTCAGATACACTGTCAAGACAATGTGAACTTAATAAAATTTAGGTATAGTGCTCTCAGTATAACTATAAAATGTTTGTAATGGTACAGAAATTAATTGTTTTGTGGAGGCAAAATATGTGGCTTTTTACTTTTGGGGAGCTCCTTTAAAATTATCTCAATTTCTTTTATGTTCATTGGTCTATTTCAGGTTATAAATTTTGTCAATTATCATTTTGCTAGGAAAAAAGAAACATGTGTTTTGTTGTACTTTCCAAATACCTTAGTGTGCATTTTTATACCTACTGTCCACTTATTTAAAAAATAAAAAAGATTCTTTTTTATTCCAAATTTTGTACAGTTATATAGTAATCTCACTATATCCAACACCTCATTTTTTTAGACAATGGTGATTTGATGTTCAAAGTAATTTTTGTAACAATACAAGCAAATTAAAAATTTCCACCTCATTTTCATATAAAAATGTTGTGATTTCCTATTCTATCTTTCCTTTTTAAACTTTTATTATGTTGATAATTATCAATAGTTAACATATTGTTAAGTAGGATTATTTAAAGAGAACTGGCCAACTGTTGAATCCCCATATCTCCAGGTTTTTCAAGCCAGAACTGGCTAACCATTTCTTAGGAATGATGTAAGAGAAGTTTTCATCTATTTGGAATTTTTGCTAGGTGTCTTCAGAAGTCTTTATTTTTCTTACATGAAACAATATAGACCATACAAAAGTATTTTAACTTCCTTTAAGATATTTTCCAGCTATGCAGCATAAGTGTCTTTGGACCATTTCTGACCTAGTCACAGTTGAAACTATTCAGTGTTGTGAATGTGAATACCATGAGTAAAGTAAAATCATTTAAGTAAAAGGAAATGCAACCTTTTGAGCTGATTAACAGAAAATGAACTGAGGGATGTGTTGTACCCTTTTTTTAAATTTGAGGAACTAATTAAATTTATTTCAGAAAACATTAACAGTCTGTTTTTGTGAAAGCTCAAGCACAACAGAAGGGTTTTGAAGCAATAGATAAAAACAAGGAGGGATTATAGGGAAAGTGAATAGATGAGTTTTTGAATGATGGATGAGATGGTTTTGAGAATCAAATTAAGAACTGACATATTAAATGTTACTACTCTAACCTGAAAATCTAATTTTCCTTTTTAAGGAGCAAAATAGATATTTTAAAGAACTTTCACTGTTGTTCTTAAAAAGTAAACATGCAGTTGAAGAAAACCTATTTTTTTCTAAAACACCCACATCCAATCTACAGACATAATTTCAGCATAACAATGTTGTCCCTTTTATCTTTCTCTAAATGTTATCACTTTTGAGACTATTTTAATATGCAGCACTCATATTTCTTCTCATGATGCATATGGCGGTGAATATGGGAGTTCTCTATGGGGAAGTAAATGGAATACTACAAACATTTGATAAGCTGCTTTTTAAGAAGATTGAAACTGGTGGCTAGGCTTTTTTTTCCTTATTATTTTGACAAATTAAAATATATATAAATCTCATCTGTTTTCTGCTTATGATGTTCAACATTTTGTCTTTTGCATGTGAACAAATGAAAAATGCACTTGGATTTAGGTACACTGTGTCCTGGACATTTTGTCTTATAAACTAAACTGGTCTCTGAAGGGTGATGAGTTTTTGGATTGGCAGTAACTACAACATAAATAACTAGGTTACTGATGGAGTTTAGTTTTGTCTGCAGCACCAACATGTCTCTAGAATTGCAGTGAATGTTCACACAGATGCATCCATCCACCAAGGGTCTGACTTTCAAATCACCTCTATATATGGAATATGAAATATTTGTCCTTGTCCCTCCAAACCTCCCAGGAACATACTATCTCAGGGGCTCCATTCTTTCTGCCTCTAGCAGTGGTTCTCAACCTTCCTAATGCCGCGACCCTTTAATACAGTTCCTCATGTTGTGGTGACCCCCAACCATAAAATTATTTTTGTTGCTACTTCATAACTGTAATTTTGCTACTGTTATGAATAGTAATGTAAATATCTTATATGCAGGATGTATTTTTAGGGGTCATGACTCACAGGTTGAGAACCGCTGCACATCCAGATGACCATGTTGCAAGTGCCTTCCGTGTTTCTCAGGCTGCCCATAGCGCCTTTCCCGTTCCGTGGCCCTGGCATGTGCATTGGTTGCCTCCAGGTGTGTGCTGTAGGAAGTCATTGCAAAGCCAAGCTAATTAGGACCCTTTCCCACAGCAATGAACAGTAGTGTGCAGGAGACGGTTGAAGAGAAGGTGACTTAAGGACCGCAACTGGGTTTTGGAATCCAAGCATCAGATTAATGAGGCTAAAATAATCGCTGGTGAATTAATCTTTAGCAAGTAGCTACATTTTAAAACTTTACTACTAACCTCTACTTAGCTAGTGGCAGTGTATCTCTATACCCTTTCAGGACTCTACGTATGCCACTTAGTGAATTGTAGATCATTTTCTAAGCACCTTTTAAGAGAACCAGAGATTGTTAAGCACGTCAAGTAATCAACAGCTGTCTAAAATGTGATTCTTACTTTAAGAAGATAATACCTTCAACGAGATATGATGGCTCTTTATACATGGTTCTAATCATTACTATCACTACCACCACCATTATTATCACAATTATCATCATCATAGCTACTGACATTCACTCATTCATTCATTCATTCATTCATTCATTTTGTGTTATCTAGTGTCTACCCTGTATGTGCCAAACACTACAAAGTGCAAAAAATACAGCAGAGAGCAAGATGAGCAAGGTATCTGACATTATAAAGCTTCCCTTCTGGAAAATTGTGGCAGATAAAAGGAACAAATAGCTTAACACATATTGTCATATACATGAGTAAATATAATATGACATATGATATGCCCCCAAATGATAGCTTTATGAAGAAAACTTAAGCTAAGTGAGGGGAATAGGTGGAAATGGAATGTGCTTTTAGAGAAGTTGGTTGGGCAAGGCTTCCCGAGGAGGGAGCATTTGAGATGAGACCTGAGTGAGTGTGGTCTGCCCAGTGTGTGGAGGACGACCATCCCAAGCAGTTCCCTTAGTGTGAGCGTCCTTACTGCACATTGAAGTCATAAGAGTTTTTAAGTCATTTGTATCAATCCTTGCAAGATTCTAAAATAATAACCATTATTATTACAGTTCACAGTTTTTAAAAATCTGAGGCTTGAAAAATTTACAAAGCATATTTGCGATGTCATTGCTATTAAGTAGTAAATACAACCTATGGATACAATGTGTTTTAAAAGATTTTCAGAGGAAGGAAAATTATATCTGGCTTTCATAATTAGGGGAAAATCCTGAAAGAAGAGACAGTTGAGCAGGGGTGTTGAATGGTTGCGTGTCTGTAAGTGGGTGCACATGAAAGGGGTTGGAGGGAGGAGAATAGGTAACAGGACATGCGGTGGAATGGAACAGACAGAGTTCCAGTCCGTTCACCAAGTCTGCAGGCCCCAAGCTGAATGAACTGCAGACTTGCACAAGCCTTGGGCATTGAGGGGTCATTCCAGAGGAGCCACATATTCTTATGTGTGTCTTTTCAGAAGAAAAATTATTTATCATTCAAGCATGTTCTATCATTTGAAAGTGGTATATTTTATCAATTTGCTATGACTGGGGAAACTTAAATTGATTGGAAAGCATTCCAGAATTCAGGAAAGCTTTTTATATAACTGGATTTTCTTAAAGAAGAAGTATTAAAGTACAACCATTATTATGTTGGTGTACAAATCATTCCTTGATTCGTTGATTTTTTTTTATTGACTCATGAATTTATCCTAGAATATTTACTTTTAGAGCAGCATTTGATAGTGGTTATGAATGTCCTCTGAAGTCAGACTTAGGGCCCAGACTTCATGGACTGGGCCCCCAGATCTGTCACTTATTAATACAAAGTGGATTTATTTTTGAATAAATACCTCTGTAAATCCCATTTTTTTCATCCGTAAATCTGTCAAAATAATAGTAATTTCACATTATCTTTATGAGGATTATGTGAGATTATGAATATAAAGTACTCAGTATAATACCAAACACACAATAAGATTCCTAAGCTATTATTATTGTCTTTGACAATGTCAGGTACACAGCACATGGTAATTACATAATAATCTGAAGTCGTTTCTCTAATATTTTACTTTAAATTCAAGTAAAAGTGAATCAAGATCAGAATTCATTTACTTAAATTCATATTTACTCTTGATTATTTTACTGGACTGAGAAGTCACTTCCACTTTCTTAATATTATTCTCTTTTTCTTTTTCTTACACTATGAAGCAGTGGTACTGGGCTCACCTCTCTTTGAGTCAACAAATACAAATGTGTTTCTGATTTGTGGCCCAGACACCCACTTTCTATGTTTGCTGCCCTTCTTTCATTCTCTCTTACTTCCTGAGATGAGAGTTTCTGACCATCCCAGGCTTTGATTTACAGCGGTGATCTCTCCACCTGCTGCTGACGTCTGAGTGGTCTTGAAGTGATGTCTTTACATAGAGAATAACTGATCATCTCACCATGCAGATTCTAACAAAAACAAACAACAACAACACCAACAAACTCACCTGGAAACCTGCAGTAACATTGCATCCAGAAAATGGTTGATGATCTTAATACAACTATTACTTGTCTTGATTTGTTACTCAAACACTGATGATTTGAGGACCTACTGTCTTGATTTACGTGGGAAATGTGAATGGAAATATTAACCAAAATGCAAGAGATGTTGAATAACAAGCATTTATAGGCATGAAAAAGAGATGTGGGTCCAGTCACTTAAAAAAGGTGGAATTGCCATCTATTGCATTTGGTTCATGGCCTCAAAGACAAACTTACAGTGGTTGATCTCAGATGGTGTAACACAAACAAGAACAAAATACCTGGTTTCTTCTTGAGTTTATTTATTTATTTTTATTTATTTTTAGAGAGAGAGAGAGAGAAAGGGAGAAGGACAGAGAGAAAGAAAGAAACATTGATGTGAGAGAGAAACATCTACTGGTTGCCTCCCATATACATCCGGACTGGGAACTGAACCCACAACCTGGTTATATGCCCTGACCAGGTATTGAACCTGCAACCTAGCTCTGTGCCCTGACCAGGGATCAAACTTGCAACCATTTGGTGCATGGGATGATGCTCCAACCAACTGAGCCACATAGGCCAGGGCTTCTTAAGTTTATTTAGAGACTAGTTCAAGTCCAAAGCATTTGTGAAAAAATTGAATGCCAACTTCACTATATGAAAATTGGCTTCAGTGCTTTTTAATCTGTGAGTCACAGGAACCCATTTAGAGTTTATTAAATGTTTTCTATACCATTTATCTTTGTTTAAATCAGTGCTCCTCTATAGCTTCTTGGGTGATTTATGATCACATAGTGAACTTCATATTTTGTTTATTTGCCCCTAAATCATTTAAATATTTCTGAATAAAGAAGGTTCTTTAGGGGAAGGAGATAATGGGGTTGAGGGCTGAGGAAGAACCAGGAGGCTCGGTGTTTCATAAACTATATTGCAAAGAAAATCTGGCCCTCATTTCAAACCAGTGTGGTCAGTTCTGCACTTTGGTGAATGGTGCTTGCACATTTCTAGTCAAGAGTAGAACACAGATCATCTGAAATAAAGAGCTTTACTATGTGCATTGTGAGAGATGCTCAAGTTCATCCTTCCCCATCAATATCACCTCCTTGACAATATCATGCATGCTGCCCAGGGAGAGGATGCCGTTAACCATTGATAGAGAAGCACTCATTTAATTTAGTTCCTGCACCCTGTTGCTTTTATGAGTGGTGGGGGAACTGTTTAAAAAGACCTGTTGTGTTGACAACTGTGCACGGCTCTGCAGTGAGCAGCGTTTTGAATGATTTCCCCATCTCTCATCTGGTACCTCTCATCTAGTTAAAATCGTAGTCTATAGTGCTTTGAGAATGATTGTATTTAAATCTTTATTGTAAGTTCCTTTGTTGCAAGAAAAAAAACCCACGTAAATGGGAACACTTTATTTCCATAATTATTTTGCAGAGTATTTTGGCTATTATCCTAGTGTTTATAGTCAGTGCATTTAAAATCACCTACATTTTGAACAATAGGCATAAAGCTCTCCTGGTTTATCTCCTAGAGAAAAAGATTGCCTCCCGCAAAGATAGCCATTTATAATAAATGCACCTTAGAATAACTAGATGAGGTACCAAAGAGGAAAAGGATTCTAATCAGCATTCAAACTGTGATTGTGCCATGCACCAAATCATATTTTTATGAATGCATTTCTCTTGGAGCATGTATAATTATGAAACTTTTTTTTATCTCGGTAGGAGCTGGGAAGTAACAGCCCTCCACAGAGAAACTGGAAGGGGATTGCTATTGCCCTGCTGGTGATTTTAGTTGTATGCTCACTCATCACTATGTCAGTCATCCTCTTAACCCCAGGTAATCTGTCTTTATTCCTCTCTTATGACGGTATTGTGGGTGATGATTTCACATACAAATGCCTTAAGAGGGTAGCCGTATGTGGTATCTCAGGGTATATTAGTGTTGGTTGGAATAAAAAAAAAGTGCAACCAGACATTTTGCAAATGGCACAGTGATTTTGTTTAAATATCATGCAAGATATTTTGGGGGAGCTGAAATGTGAAATATGTACATGGAGAATGCCAAGATCTTTGGACTCTATTGCTACTTAGATACTTATGTTTGCTAGTTTAATAAATTCAGGGGACACTGGGTTTTATTGTGGGTTAGAGATGAGAGAGTGGAGTCTGAAAGTTTCCATATGTGGTTTATCGCCCAACTGTAGTGACAATGGTAAGGGAGGCTTTGAGGGACAAAGAGGATTAGATCAAAAGCCAATGAGCTAAGTCTCTAAAAGCTCTTTTTCTCGCTTTCCCTATACTTTTCACAGTCTAAGTTTCTCTCTGTCTAAAGAACCACTCCAGAATGCCCTTGCAATGATCTTTGGACGGTGTCCTTTCCTTTGCAATGTTTAACATACATGTGTAAATTTTCAGTAGATTTAATTCTTCTTTGGGGATTGTTTCAGTACACAGAAATTTTACTACTCTTTAGTGGGTGCTAATATGGATACCAGAGAAAGGCTGCTCACTTTTTAAAAAATATATTTTTATTATTGATTTCACAGGGGAAGGGAGAGGGAGAAAGAGATAGAAACATCAATGATGAGAGAGAATCATTGGTCAGCTGCCTTCTGCACGCCCCACACTGGGGATCGAGCCCACAATCTTGGCATGTGCCCTGACCAGGAATCAAAACGTGACCTCCCGGTTCATAGGCTGATGCTCAACCACTAAGACACGCCAGCCAGGCAAGGCTGCTCAATTTTTAAAACTCCCAAACTGTCTTCCAGAAACAAATAAATTTGGCATGCTTCTACAACCCACCCAGTGGTTCCTCAAAGACTGGACACCATATACAACTTGGAATTACAAAACATGGTCATTTCTGGTGTAGAATTGAGCTAGTTCAAAAGTCAACTGGTATTATGAAGTTCTAGCATGTAGTTGAATGTTGTGTTGCTGTTCTGTTCTGTTATTATGTAGTTCCTACCCCCAGCTTTGTTGCTTGAGAGTTCATTAAACATGTTGCCTTATGTAAAAAATGTGATTAAAAATAGATTTCTTTCAGAGTCATTTAGTCAACAATTATGATGGCTAATTATACAAATAGCAATATCAATTGTTTTAATGTGGTACTTTATGCAATTTACCTTATTTATAAAAATATAGACTTGAAATGTACAACTCCTCAAAAATATAGTTTGCAGTTCTTAATTAACATATGAAGAGATTGAGAAATTACGAGAATCAGGAAGAAGAAAAGGAAAGACAAATAATTTTAAAAGAGAAAGGAAACATTTCTTGGTAAGAGCTGGCTTATCCAGCGTTCTCTTTAGGAACTCTGTCTTAATTGCCTCGTTGGTACATCTGCAGTTCAGTGTAATTGAGCAATGGCTCCAAGATGCTTCAGAATGCCAAGAATTTTTGTTAATGGAAGATGAGCTTTCATTCAGAAAAGTGTTCCACTTAAACATAAGAATTTTAGCACAATTATTAAAAAAATGAAAGAGTCAGATAAACGGCCTCCTATTGGTAACTGTTAACCAGAAGGAGGAAATTTGTGCCATGGTGCCTGTGTGTTTCCTTCCATCCTGATTCTAGTATCTTTCCAGGTGGGTGACTCTCTTTCTCCAATTTTTTTGTTACTCACTGAGGCCATAATGACACTTTGGGATCCTTGAGTGTATAAAAAAGACCTTGTAGAATTTGCCATTCACTGAATTAAACTTCCTCTATTCAATCCTTTTCAGGTTGTCTCAATATAAAAGCACAGTATAGTTGCACTCATTTTGTCATATATTTACTCATTTATTAAAGCAAGGGCTTTGGCAAGACACACACCTTAGTTTGAGTTCTGGCTCTATGATTTACTAGTAGTTTTGGGAACTTGGCCAGTTATTTGGCCTTGTCCCTTATTTCATTCATCTGTGTTATGGGTATTACATGTAATGTCAACTTTACAGTATTATTATGAGGAATAAATGTGATCATATACTTCATGGTTTAGCATAGTTTCTAGCACAGCTGCTGTTATTCCTCTTATGATTACTATTATTCAGTAATTATTGATCACTTGACACAATACCAGACACTGTATTACATGAGGGAGATTTTCAAATGAAAGTATAACATATCTCGGGGATATAGACTTGTGATTTCCATGTTAAATTATCACAGGTAGAAATCTGGAGTCAGTCTTCAGTGGTCTGTTTGTCCATTCATGTAGGTAATTATGGAGTTCTTACAATATTATAGGTGCTCTGGTAGTTGGCTGATCACCCCTTGAATTATATTTATTGCCTCCTATCCTCCTCTTTCTCAACTACACAAAAACACAACAACCCACACATCCCCAACCTAAGGACTTAATTTCATATGAGGTTAATCATAAATGGAAGTGGAAATTATTATTTAGACTTATAGTGTACTAAGTGCATTTCACATACCACATGTCCAATTGTCTTTAGGTTTCACTATTAATTTTGGCAGATATATTATGAAATGAAAAGTAGAAGTCAGTATGCTGGGGTGGGAAAGGTATTGCTACAGAGATCAGACAACCTGTGTTCTAAACTCTGTGTTTATAAACTCAATGCTGGTAGGCCCTATAAGAATAAAAAGTTGAAGTGGATTGGTGTGATGTCAGTGGTTAGGGATGTGCTTGAGTTATAAACAAGCATAAATATTAGCCTAGTTACATGGCCTTCATGAAGGGCTCAAACAAAACATATCAGTGAAATATAAGGCCAGAAACCTAATGAGGTGTCGCCCAAGACCGGAGTCAGAAGCCTGGAATCACTCTTAGAAGTTATCAAATTAGGAAAAAAATCTGAGTTTGTTTAACCTCTAGTTCTAAAGACTAGAATGTGCATCAAGACCATTACTATGGACTTTTGAATTGGCACATGTCTTTGTGCTTGTCTGTGCACAGACTTGAGTGCTCTGATTGCACCAAGCCTTCCTCTTCTTACCCTCTGGTTTGAAGTCCCTCACCTGTGCTAGAATAGATCCACCAGGGAAAACATTCCACAGGAAGATAAGGTACACTTTTCCTCCCCTTCCTCATGGACCCTTTGCCCATCAATATGTTCCCAAGGTGCAGTTTTCTAGGTAAAACCACTGGAAACTTTCAACCAGGAAGGAGAATACATATCAGGAGAGGAAACTTCTGATCTTGAAATTATTCAGTAAGGTAAAAATATAACTAGACCTTAGTACAAAGGGCTGACTCAAGGACAATCCTTCCAATTAGGATAGAAGTCAAAAATGTATATGTATTTCATAGCTATATGAGCTTGAGCAAATCAGCTATCTCCTTTAACGTCAAGTTTTTTTGTTGAAGAAAAGGGCATCTTTGGTTTGTGGCAATGGGAAGTGATCTTTTAAAGTTTATCACAGCTTTAATATCTATGATCTAATCTATATATGTAAAAGCCTAAGTGACCGGACAACCAGACGACTGGCCAGTAGCTATGACATGCACTGACCACCAGGGGAAGACGCTCAATTCAGGAGCTGCCCTCTGGTGGTCAGTGTGCTCCCACAGTGGGAGCACTGCTCAGCTGACAGACAGATGCCAGACGCCTGGCTCATGGCTGGCTAGAGCAGCTATGGCAGCACAAGCCTCTCCCACGGACACTCCCCCTGCACACCTGTGGGCGGGCGCTGCGCAGCGCCCAGCCTGGGCTCAGGCTCCTCCCCGGCCTCCTGCTGCAACATGAAGTAGTGCGGGATGGACGCAAACAGCAGGCCCGACGAGCTGGCGGGTAATGCCGGGCTGCGGCAGCACGGAGGTCCACTGATCCCCACAGGCCAAGCTGAGGAACCCCACTGCTGCATGAATTCATGCACCAGGCCTCTAGTATAATAATAATGACAACAATAATAGTGGCTTATTTGATTAGCAGATTAAACCTGGTGAGCTCTTTCACTAAGCCTCTTCTGCCTTGAAAATATATTTAGTGGGTTTTTTTTTGGGGGGGGGTGTGGAACATATACAAAAAGTTATCTAGTCTAAGACAGGATTTAGAAACTGTTTTGCTCAAAATAGCATCACATTTTTCAGGTAAGTGCTAAGGAATGCAAGCCTATAACCAAAGAAACACATGTTCATTGTAATTTTGGTTTGATTGCAAATTTTATTACAGAAGTAATTTGACACAGGTGTCTTATTTTCCAAATTGTCAACAAATTATCTGCCATGTGAAGAGAAGTCCTAATTATTTTTGAAGAGTGGATTAACCATTCATGTATTACTTTAACAAATGACTATTTCTGAAAGGAACAAATTATTCAGTCCAATTTTTTTCTGATTAAAAAACAGACTTTGTTGAATGTGTTGATCATCCCACTCTTTTTGTTGTTGTACTGAGTTCATTTAAAGAAAAAAAGAGTACTTGCATTTATTTTCATAATATATTTCTATGAGATCAGTAATTATACTCTACACATGTGTGAGTGTGTGTTCATGCTTAAAGCTGTGGAAAGCAGTCTTATGTAGCTATGCATTTACTTTGCAGTATCATATTCCTATGTAATATGTACAATGAGAATGACCATTGTCAGGAGACAGTTCATGCACCATAGTTACCTATATGGAGCTATTTGAGAAGAGAGATACCTCTTTTATGAGTTACAAAGTATTTGGTAGAGGATATTGATCAAGCTACTCAGTCCCTTGCCACCTGTGGACTGTGTATATTCCCCCAATTCTTCAGCAACAGTGACCTGTTGCCCTTGGATTGATGTGTGTAATCAGTCAGTGTCAAAACAGGGTCATCAGGTTAATTTACTAGCATGGCTGACTAAAGACAAAGTTGTAAAGCAGTGAAATTGTGTCTTATTCGCTTTAGCTCTTGCTTTTTAGACAATTACTCATTCTTTTACTATCCTCCTTAGGTGAGCATTCTGGGTTGGTCATTACCTGTCAATCAGAGTATAAAGTAAGCCAAGTATTCATGTCAAAGACATCCGAACTCTACTCAATCTCAGTTAAATAAGAATTAAATAAGGATTGTTCAGTTCCTCTACATAAATGCCTTTATTTTCACTCTTTGAAGTATCTCAAATAGTGATAATTTTATAGTAGGTTCAGAAGCCATTCTGGGGAATAATTTACACAGGTTGAGATCGGCACTGTGATGCTCATTAAATAAACACTTATGTCAGATAAGAGTTTTGATCCAGGAAGTTATGCTCAAATAGTTCATTTGAGCCAAGATTTAGAACTAAGGAAATGAAGGGAACTAGAGAAATTTAAGTAACCCTATGCAGAAAAATAAACAGGCAAGACAGAAAACTAGAAGACCATGTGACCATGTAGTAAAGACTTTTCCTATTGTCTTCGACACCAGATTTCTACATGAGGCTTAAAAAGTTAATCTGTCCCCATTTATAAAAAAAGATATAATTTTCCAAACAGCATTCAGTAAAATTAAGTACTGTATTGGCCTGGTGACAGCTGATTTGTTTTTGTTATACAAAAATGAATTTATTCTGGTTACTCTTATATTCTACCAAAGTAATTGCTCCTGGTTATAGTTAGTTAAAATGTCATGTTATATTATGTTACAAACAATCTCTTGGCAGCTATAATTTAAAAGGTGTCATTTAAGCATCTGACCTGTGTTTTAAAATGTCAAAGCAACAATCAAACTATCCTATTATCCTTTTATGAGGGGGAAATAATGTTTTGCAGATTGTGAGATTTGCATTACTCACTTGTAAACATCAACATCAACCAAAATGCAAATTGCTTATTCAATTTTGTTAAGTTAAAAAAGGAGGCCTGTTGTACTGATAGGCATAAGCTAAATAGTCTCTGCTTGCTTTCCCAGGAACAGCACAGATGAACACATTTGAATATGGTGCAACCTAGTCAGCGGCCAAAGGGAAATGGACAGATTCTAACAGTTTCCCCCGGATAACATGTACTGTTGTTACGTTTCTAATAGATTTATCTCTGATGTTCAATGAAACATAATTTTCTCTGAGCATTCGTAAACTAAGAGTTTGTTCTGTATTGTCTTTGCTTTACAGCTACATTTCAATAATGACTCAGATTTGATTCCCTTATTTATTCTCCTCTTTTGGTATTCTCCAATAAGATAAATCATGGATTTAGCTTACATTACAAAGTGTTTTGTTTTACAAGAGTCGAGAGAGAATTTGTTTTAATGAATAGCATTTATTTATTAACTGCTTATCACATGCCAGATATTGTACTAAGTGTTTTACATGTACTGTGTTATTCACCCTCACACCATGAACATGAAGGAGATGTGCAGGAGGCAGCTGATCGATGTTTCTCTCTCATCAATGTTTCTGGCTCTCTCTCTCTCTCCCTTCCTCTCTCTGTGAAAAATCAATAAAATATATAAAAAAAAAAGAGTTGAGAGAGAATTTGTTTTAACAAATAGCATTTATTTATTAACTGCTTATCACATGCCAGATATTGTACTAAGTGTTTTACATGTACTGTGTTATTCACCCTCACACCATGAACATGAAATAGCTATTATTAATTTATTCATAATCTATATTCCGTTGAATCTTGCTGTTATAGTTGGTTGCCTGTCATACAACTGGACCATGAAGAAGCAGGGTCATTATGCCAGGCTCTTTTGGCTTTAGCACATGCCTTAACTTTTGAAATATAGATTAAGATACATGATTACACCAAAGGAAAGTATGGTCAAGAAACATTTCAGAAAAAAAAAGAGCCCTGCTTTATTCTGCCTCTAGATTTTTTTTAAATTAGTGAATAGATTCTGTATATTTCTTAAAGGAGATGCACAGCACAGAAAGAATTAGGCTGGGATAGACAAAGGATAGATGGGGAGGAAATGACAGGAGTGGGCATTGAAAACTGTGCCTGCAAATTTTATATGAATTTTTATTCCACAAATCATATTTTTTCAGGGACAATAAATGCCCACGATAAAAAAGTGCACATTTTTTATTCTTAACCACATTGTATAAAAATTACTTATGTCACTGTACAACTTTAATAATTTTTTTCATATTTTTACTTGCTCTCATTAATATAAATACTTGCTTTAGAAATATGATAGCCTGACCTCTAATAATGGGGGAACAAGAGAGCCTGATCATTGAGAAGCAAGGTTTCCTTAAAAGGAGAGGTTACATGTTCCTGGGGTAAAACATTTTTTTAACATACATGTGGCCCTGTGTTTGTACGAGGGGATATTTTAATATATGTAATTATTTGCCGAAGATTTTAAAATCTAATTCTTTGAACAGTAACCTAAGTCACCCCATTCCAAAGTTTTTTTTTATAAGATATAAGAAGAAACATTATCTGTAAAAAAAGAAAAAATATTACCCTTAGTTAAATAACACTTTAAACTAAATAATATGTCACTTCCTGCCTTTGTTTTGGAAAAAAAAGTTTTGCTGGAAAAAACTCCATGTTTTGGTCTGTTCGTCCATAGTACTTCTCTTGGTCTAAGATTATTCATCTGAGTATAAACTCTAAAAAACTGGAATCAGGGATACTAGACTTGGGAAACATCCCTACTTACATGGAAGACTGTGCCTTGAATCTGGGCATCACAATTTAGCTTTTGCTTGGGGTGTAGAGTATCTCTGATCCTAGACTCATAGCTTGCCTTATTTTTTCTGGGATACCATATAGTTATACTAGAGGCCCGGCACATGAAATTCATGCACGAGTACGGTCCCTAGGCCTGGCCTGCAATCAGGGCCATCTTCCCTGGCTGCCGGCAGCCGGCCCCCGCCACCACCCACCCCCGGTTCCTCATTTGCCATTGGGCAATTGGAGCCTGCGGCCGGGGGAAGGGACCAAGAGGTTGGCCATTCCCCCCTCTCCACTCGCTGTCCCTGTATCCCTCACTGGTTGTCCTCTGTGTGTGGGGTGACTGCTGGGGCGGGGGCCTTGGCCTGGCACCTCCTGCATCTGCCGCCACCCTCCCTGGGTTACCCGTTTGCTATTGGGTTATCGGAGCCTGCCTGATGGGGAAAGGGATTGAGAGGTTGGCCCGCAGGCCCCAATCAGGTGGTCAGGGCCTGTGGGCTAGAGGCAGCTCCTGCATTGAGCATCTGCCCCTAGTGGTCAGTGTGCATCATAGCAACCAGTCATTCACCTTTGGTTGATTTGCATATTACCCTTTTATTATATAGGATAACATTAGGGGAACAAGGATGAGGAATTTACTTTTTTATGGATTACAGTTCACCACTCAGAAGTTCTAGTTACTCAGATTACATTATCTCCCCATCACATTCATTATCTTTTTCCTCTGACTCAAAGTATGCTGCTGATCACAATTTTATTAAAATGAAAGTCACATATTATGAAATTATCCATTTTAAAGTGAACAATTCAGTGGCATGTTACACTCTGCGTGCAACTACCACCTCTATCCACTCCTAAACATTTCATCACTCCCAAAGGAGTCCCTTAAGCAGTTACTCCCAGTTTCCTCCTCCTCCCAGCTCCTGACAATCCCCTCCCAGTCTCTATATATTTACCTATTTTGCTTATTTCATATGGAGGTGATTAAATGATATGTGACATTTGTGTCTGACTTCTTTCACTTAGCATAATATTTTAGAGGGTCATCCACATTGTCACATTTCAGTAATTTTTGTAAATTTAAGTGTAAAAGTCTTTACCTCATTGGTTAAATTTATTCTTAAGTGTGTTATTCTTTTGAATGATACTGTAAATAGAATTGATTCCTTAATACATTTTTGATTGCTCATTACTGGTATATGGAAATGCAACAGATTTTTGAGTGTTGAGGCTATACCCTTAACCTATTAGATGTAGTAGGTTATTGTAGAGTCTTTGGGCTTTTCTATATAGAGAGGCTAATACCATATCCAAGTAGAGATAGTTTTACTTCTTTATCTCCATTGTGGCTACTTTTTATTTCTTTTTCTAACCTAATTATTCTGGTTAGAATTTCCAGTAAAATATTGAATTGAAATGGTGAAAGTAGGTATCATTGTCTTGTTAGTGATCATAGGAGGAAAGCTTTCAGTCTTTCATAACTGACTATCATCTGAACTGTTTTTTGTTTGTTTGTTTGTTTTTTGGTAAATGCTTTAAATCAAACTGAGAAAGTTTTCTTTTAATCTTATTTTTTAATGTCTTCATTAAAAAAGAGTGTTGGATTTTCTTACATATATTTTATAATCTATTGAGATGATTATGTGTTTTTTCTATTAATGTGTTGGTATATTGGTGGGTTTTCTTTGTTGTTTTTGTTGTGGCTGTTGAGCTACCCTTGCATTCATTGGGTAAAGTGCCTTTATTAAAGCTAGATAATCCTTTTGATATGCTTATAAATTTGGTGTGTTAATTTAAAAATAAAAACAAATAGTTCTGAGATTCTCTATTAATATTTTGTTGAGGATTTTTGAATCTGTATTCATCAAGAACATTAATTAGTTGTTTTTCTGTTGTCTTGTCTAGATTTGGATCAGGATAATTCTAACCTTATAGAATGAGTTAGTAAGTATTCCTTCCTCTTCTTGTTTTTGGAAGAATTTGAGAAGGATTAGTGTTAGGTTTGATCAAGCAATTGAATCGATACCCCTCCCCCGGGAACTGACTTTTCAGGCCACGTCAGTATGGACATTCCCTTTTGCTGAGACCACTCTTTACTTGCTGAGACCACATTCCATTATCTCTCCTCTCTGGAACTGCACAGAGAATTCTCCGCCCAGAAAAAGCCCGTCAAAGTCCTTTAAAAACCGCTGACTCCAGTCACTTGGTGCTGGAGCCATCTGGGGTTCAGCCACCTGGTGTGCCGATGATCAAATAAATTCGTAATCCCCTCACCATTCTGGCCTCCTGTGTTCCTCCTTCGCGACCTAACAATTAGTATTTATTATTCTTTAAATATTTGGTAGAATTCATAAGTGAAACCACCTGCTCTTGAATTTTTGTTGTTGTTTTGGAAATTTTCTTTATTATTAATGATTCAGTTTCTTTACTTGTTATAAGTCTGTTCTGATTTTCTATTTCTTCTTGAGTTACTTTGGAAGTTTGTATTTCTAGAAATGTTCCCAATTTATTTATGTTATCTAATTTGTTGACATACTATTGTTCATAGTTTTCTCTCAAAATCTGTTTTATTTCTGTAAGATTTTTTAGTAATGCTCCTAGTTTTATATCTGACTGATTATTTGCATCTTCTTTCACTTTTATGTTAGCAACAAGTTTGTCAATTTTGTTGATCTTTTCAACTTTTTATCTTGTTGATTCTCTCTATTGTTTTTCTATTCTCTATTTCACTTATCATTCACCTTTATTATTTTAATTCTTTAGCTAATTTTCAGCTAGTTTGCCCTTATTTTTTAAAACTTTTTTACATGTGAGTTTAGGCTATTGATTTGAAATATTTTTTAATGATGTTTAAAGCTATATATATGCTTTCACTGCATCCCATAAGTTTTGGTTAGCTGTACAGGGTTGGGCAAAAGTAGTACACTGTTATGAGTATGTGAAACATAGAATTTATTATTTGATTATTTATAATCATTATATTATTTACTTATATTATAACTATAAGCATGCTTTTTCCTACCCCTGCATTTCTTTTTACTTGATCATATATGCAGTAAAGAATAGAATAACAGTAGTATGATTTGATGCCCAAATGAGGACTATCAGGTGCCTGCAATTCATCCACCATTGGTCTGTACTAAGATTGAAGATTTTAACCCCATGTAAAAGAGTAGTATCATTAAAAATAATAGTATTATTAGCACAATTTTGACTTCTAGGACCTAAATTTACCATCTTTCCCTGAACCACACTCTGCAGACCTCTGTTGTAAGTTATAAAGATATGATACAAAAATTTGCTCCTGGTAATGTGATTGAAATAAATAGTATACCTGAGAAAGCAACTTAAACATGGCTATGTAAAGGCTCAGAGGCTCAAGCAGGGCCATACTACTTACCATTCTAGTGTGTGTGTGTGTGTGTGTGTGTGTGTGTGTGTGTGTGTGTATTACTGTGTAATTTTCCTTCTCAGAATGTGAAAAGCCTTTGTGTAAGTACATTTCTCATATTTAGGTTTTCTACTAAAACTCAGGAGATTTAATTTGAATAAAGGTCTAGAAAGAAGTTTGAGAATGATTAGCATGTTTGAATAATTGACTCTTTTGACTAATTAAGTCTATGAGTAAATTTTAAAGTTCTTGATTTATTTATTTAAATGATGACAAGTTTGAGGTAGAATTTAATAAGCCCTTCAGAACCCAAAAATGCATTTCTTATTTGATGAGCACTCAGAGTCTCTTCTGAAAACAAGGGGAACAAGGGGAACTAGTACAAACTGTCACAGAAATTGGGGGATCTTAGAAATGCCAGCTATTTATTATAGTGTGTGTGTGTGTGTGTGTGTGTGTGTGTGTGTGTTGTGTTCTCCACTGTGTGTGCAGAGTGCTTCCGTAAAATTCTATATGAAGAAGTCAAACATGCCAAAGAAGAGCTGTTCTCTGTTCTGGTTGAAAAGCACTAACCACATAACCTGCATCTTTCCCCTCCTTTGTCCTGAGAGGGCTTGTCAGAGTCCCCAGAACACAGCTGGAAATAGTGTGGTTTCCACTGAAGCCTTTCTCTTTATAAATGAGGAAAATTATGCCCAGATGGACTGAGAGGTCTAGCGTAGGGCATATATGCTGGTAAAAGGGTTGAGTTAGGGCTGGAATCTGACCTCCTAACTCGCATTGCTGTTGCCGCAACATTATTGCGTGTTCCTGTTTGAGAATAGAGAATGGGAGAATAGGTTCATAGCTTTTTGTCGGGAAATTATGAGAAGATGAATGCACTGCAGGAGGCATGTTTCTTGGAAATCATATTTCATATTTAATGTGAGTTTCCTGAATATTGTCTCCATGTTTGGTGAAGAAAAAGGCATGGATGGGAAGGGGAGAAACAGATACATAAATAAATATATAATTGATAACTTATTTGCCAGCTAGCCTCTTCTTTCTACTCAGTGTAGCTTTGGTCAGAATTTAGCTATTTCCCACGTAGTTAAATTTAAAATGCACGTCTTTATCATTAAAATGTCTTTCTATATGAATGTCACATGCTAGAAATGTAGTCAAGAAATATAGAACATCAGTTGGATGATAACCTTATTTAGGAAATAAACTCAATTAGAAGTGTATATAGTATGGACTTTAGAAGATATAAAGTTAATCTGAATCAGAACTGGTTTTAGTTAGTAGGGTTGATTAGGTTTGACTGGGATCATGTTCAAGAAACTTAGCTATTGCCAAATAATATACTAGAGAGTAAGAAAAGGGTAAAGAAAGAAATACAAAAAGGAAACACCCAGCATGCCAAAAGGAACAAAGGTAATTTTCTTCGTCTACATGTTATGTGATGCACCATTTTTTTCTGTGCTTCTGTTTGAATGGATAACTTGCTCACAGCAATAGTAGGTAGCACGCTGCTTGAAGCTTCCTTCATTGACAAGACTGGTTTATCATTTATTTTTTGTGAGATTCACATTTTTTCACCTTAAATTCAATCTGGTCAAATGCCCTTCCTTAAAAAAGATACTTATGAGTGAACTTTTTCATTAATTGTAAGAAGCAACTCAATAATGTGCTTCTTGTAACGTAATACCAGAACATAATGGAAACATTTTGGCTGAAGGGAACAACTATGAGAGAGATGAATATTCCAAAAGAACAAAAAACATTTTTTTTGGTTCTGAAATTGTAAAATTCAAAGGTGCTTCATAAAGACCTATATATTTTGATACATTGTAATGTTTTAATAATAATAATGATAGTGGCTGGCATTTAGTGAGCTGAGTACTTTGCCTAATGATTTTTATATATGACCTCATTTATTTTATTTTTTAAATCCTCATCCAAGGATATTTTTTCCATTGATGTTTAAAGAAAGTGGAAAGAAGGGAGGGAGGGAAAGATGGAGAGAGAGAAAGAGAGAGAGAGAGAGAGAGAGAGAGAGAGAGAGAGAGAGAGAGAGAAGGTTGCCTTGCCTCCCACATGCTCCCAGGGATGAAACCTGCAACCTAGGTACATGCACTTGATCAGGAATTGAACCTGTGACCCTTTAGTGCACAGGTTGACGTTCTAAGCATATGAGCCATGGCATACCAGGACATAGCTTGTGTCTTGTTTTTTTTTTTTAGTATTTTTATTGATTTACAACCCAATGCCAGTTTTCTTTTGAACAACCTTCTTATGTTTCAATATGAGTTGTTGGGATAAATTTGTGATAATCCAGGATTCTCTGTTTGATAAGTGTAGCCTTGAAGTTAAAATATAGAGAAAATTATTAAAATGTATCAAATAATAAGATTCCAAAATAAATTAATTTCCTGAGTAATCAGATGGTAATGTGTGTCATACATGTTCTAATACTAAATAGTGTGTAACAATGATTGGAGAGTACATTTGGACTTGTAGGCTGGCATGTTCTAGGTAATTTTCTTGAGGAAAACAAAGTAAACTCCCTACATTTCAGTGAATGCTGCGACAATACTCTGCTTCAGAAAAGAGAAGGCTGTGGCAGTGTTCCTTCATGGGCAATGTGGAGCAGAATGGGGTGCTAATAAGGTCTGGAGAGGGTACACTGAGGAGTATAATTTCATTTGGATGAAGGGTTCTCTGGCTGACCTCATTAAAACTATTCTTTTTTAAAAAAATATATTTTATTGGTTTTTTTACAGAGAGGAAGGGAGAGGGATAGAGAGTTAGAAACATTGATAAGAGAGAAACATCGATCAGCTGCCTCCTGCACACCCCCTACTGGGGATGTACCCGCAATCCAGGTACGTGCCCTTGACCAGAATCAAACCTGGGACCCTTCTGTCTGCAGGCCTGATGCTCTATCTACTGAGCCAAACCGGTTAGGGCAAAACTATTCTTAAAATATCATTTATAAAAGTGTATATTGTCTCTCTTTAAAAAGATGTAATTAAAGAGAATGGTCCATGAGAACATTTTGAGAGTATAACAGTAACTTGATTTGTCAGGGAGATATAGGTTCCAGTTTCAGTCCTGACTCTAACTAACCATCTGACCTTTGTCAGATGATATTTAACTTTGCTGATCTTAAGTTGTTGTTTTGTTTTTTCCCTGTGAAATAAAGATACTAATATCCAGTAGGGTTTGTGGGGGAGGGGACATTTGAAAAAGAGAGATTTGATTACAATGGATAAACTACCAAAAAGATTATGATGAGACTTGCAGATAAAGGGCTATAGGAGATAAAAGCCAGCCTGGGAGGCTAGTAAAAGAGAAGCTTAAATATTCATTATATGTAGAAGAAAGAAGTCTTTATTCTAGGACTGAAAAATTCAAGAGACCTCAGGGATAGGGCATAGCAGCTAAAGAAAATTAAAGAAAAGAACAAAGAAAAAAGAAAAAAAGCAATGAGGTACAAGGTTCACTCTCAGTAATGAATGAAGCCAAAGAAATGGATCTTTAAGTTTCATATATATCTCTCTCCAATTATTGTTTAAAGATTATAGTTAATTATAATAATTACTTTGATGGGTTACTTTTAAAATAAGTTCTAGGGACAATTGGGATAAAATAAAAATCCTTATTATTAAAATTATTAAACAATTCCAGATAACATAACATAAAATAAAAGTTTAAAAATATTTAATAAAAATATTAAAATGTGTCTCTGTGGATTGAGCATGTACCAATAAGTTAGTTTCCCAGTCAGGGAACATGCCCGGGTTGCAGGCTCCATCCTCAGTAGGGGGGTGTGCTCTCACATCAATGTTTATATCTCTCTCTTCCTTCATCTCTAAAATCAGTAAAAACATATCTTTAAAAAAATATTGAAATGTTAACTAACCAATAAAAAATGCAAAGTGGAAAAATCTTGGTCATATAATTTCATTCATCAAAACAGATAAAAATATTTAAATAAACCATTTTCATATTAATCTAGCAGTATAAAATAATAATAATAATTCACCATAAGCAGTTGGATTTTGTTATATAAGTAGAGGGTGGTAAGCAATTGGAAATTTCATTTATACAATTTTTACGTCATCACATTAGAGGGGGAAATATGTTTATATAAAAGAGGCTCAAAGTATATCATGACAGTAATAATTTCAAATAAAAATTCTAAGTGACATAGGAATAAAAACAAATTACATAAGAATGATAATGATTCCTTTCTAAAAATGTGAAAAAAATCTTATTAAATAATGAAATAGTAAAGATACTGCCATAATAGAAGAAAAAAGACTGTCACTATTACTAGTATTATTCAACATTATTTCAATATTTAATCTAATAAAATAATTCACTAAAATGAAATAAATGCTGTTCAGCAATTGGTGCTGGAGCAATTGTGTATTCAGTAGGCAATAAAATAAGATAAAATATGAATCTATGATTAACCCTCATGCTATATACAAAAGGTAACACAAAACGGATCAGGGATTCATATGTAAAATATAAAACTTGATCATTTTAGAAAAAATATAGGAGAAAATCTTCAGGACAGAAGAATTAGGTGGAAGTCTTTTTTCTTTTGCCATCAAAAGCATGATTTATAAAAGGAAGATGTGATAAACTGGACCTCATCAATATTTAAAAAATTTTATCTCTCCCTTCCTCTCTGTAAAAAATTAATAAATATATATTTAAAAAAATTTTTTTTCTCTGTAAAAGTCTTTTTTAAGAGGATGAAAAGATGAGGCAGAGATTTTGAGGGCATTTTAAGTTGACATATATGAGATATTTTTTGTATCTTGAATACATAAAGACCTCTCCAGGCTAAGAAGGTAAACACACACACAAATGAAAACAATCCAATTAAGAAATTGGCAAATGACCTAAACAGACATTCCACTGAGAATGATGTACAGATCACAAATAAGCACATTAAATTATGTTCATTAACTACTAGAGAGAGGGAAATTAAAACCACAATGGAATATCAGCACACAAGTACCAGAATAGCTAACTTTAAACACACACCCCAAATATGGCAAGAATGAAGAGAAAGTGGGTTACTTATACATTGCTGGTGAGAATGGAAAATGCTACAACTACTCTAGAAAAGCGTATAACATTTTCTTACAAACCTAACAATGTGCTTATCATGTGGTCCAGCAATTGCATACTTTGGCATTTATCCCAAAGAAAGGAAAATGTATGTTCCCACAAAAATCTATACAAAATGTTCACAGCAGGTTTATTCATAATCACCCCAAACTGCAAATGATAACCCAGAAGTCCTTCAACAGTGCATGGATCAACAGACTGTGCTTAATTAATACCCTGAAATACCACCAGTCAGTAATAAAGGAACGGAGTATCCGTACACTCAACAGCTAGGATGGACCTCAAAGAGGATTATACTGTTTGAGAAATGCCAATTTCAAAAGGTTAAATATTATATGATTTGATTTACATACTGTGCTGAAATTTACAAAATGATGAGATGAAAAATAGATGAGTGGTTACCGAGGGCTGCAGAGGGAGGCTGTGGTAGTAAAAGGGCAGCACGGGCGATCTGGTGCTGGGACTTTTCTGTATCCTCACTGGTGCTGGTACATGGGATACAAGTGCATGGAGCTACACACACACATACATGCTCATATGTGTACAAATAAATACATGTAAAATAGGTGAAATCTGAATGAGGTTGATTGAGTATCAACAGCAGCGGTTTGTATGATATGATTATTCAAGAGATTATCTGTGATTGAGGGAAACTGAATGAAGGGTATACAGGATCACTCACAACTGTATGTGAGTTTGCAATTACCTGAATAGTTTATTCATTATGTATATGATATTTTATTATATGCATACACAAATTGTTTAAACTTTGGGAAAGAAAGCATAAAAACATTTTATTTAATAGTTTTTAATTGTTTAAAGTATTACTATGTCTCCTTTTTTCCTGATTAACCCCCCACCCACCCTCCAGCCACTCCCACCCCTCAGTACAAGCCACCACTGCCCCAGTGTCTGTGCCCATTGGTTATGCTAATATGCATGCATACAAGTCCTTTGGTTGCTCTCTAACTGCCCCCCACCCCCACTTGCCTTCTCTCTAAGGTTGGATGGTCTGTTCAGTGTTACCTTGTCTTGGATCTATTTTTGTTCATCAGTTTATGTTGCTCATTATATCCCACATATGAGTGAGATCATGTGACATTTATCTTTCTCCGAATGACTTATTTTTCTTAGCATAATGCCAATCTGACATGTGAGATGGTACCTCATTGTTGTTTTGATGAATCTTGGTGGGGGGACAAGGGTGAGAGTTTAACCAAAGAACTTATATGCACATATGCATTACCCATGGACACATATAATAGTTCAATGAAGGCCTGGGAGCAGGGTAGAGGAGGTCAGTGGGGTAAGGGGGAACATTTGTAATCCTTTCAACAATAAAGATAATTTTTAAAGGAAGAAGGAGAATTGATGGTACATTATATATAATCTTGGAAAATTTTAAATTTTGAAACATCTGTTCTTATTGAGACATCTCATAGAATAAGTGAAACCCTAATACAATTACCTCATTTGACTAAAATCCCAAACTCCTATGACAGAAAGTGAATTCTAGTATTAAGGCTTCTTTGGTTTGTAAAAAAAAAAACAAAAAAAAAACTCATAATTTTATCTAACATGCTGCTTCTCCTTTCCTTTCTGTGAAGTCCAGGCCATTTAACTTTAAAGAAAAAAAATCATAGACTTTATTTTCTGAGAGAGGTTGTGTTCACAGAAAAATCGAGCTGAAGGTACAGAGATTTTTCCATTTACCCCTGGCCCTCACACAAGGCAAGACCTCCCCCATTGTGGACATCCCACACTAGAGTTATATATTTGTTACGATTGATAATTTTGTATTGACACGTCATTATCTGCCAAAGTCTATATACCTTACATTAGGGTTCACTCTTGCTGTTGTATTTTCTGTAGGTTTGGACAAATATATCATGACATATATTACTATTATAATCACTAATATTGTTAGTTTCTTCATACTTTGCCCTTTTAGAATGTCATGAAGTTGGAGTCATACAGCCCTTTTAAATTGGTTTCTTTCCTTTACTAATGTACACTTAAGCTTGCTCCATGTCTTAATGCAGAACAGTGCATTGTCTAGATCAGTGACGGCAAACCTTTTGAGCTCGGCGTGTCAGCATTTTGAAAAACCCTAACTTAACTCTGGTGCCGTGTCACATATAGAAATTTTTTGATATTTGCAACCATAGTAAAACAAAGATTTATATTTTTGATATTTATTTTATATATTTAAATACCATTTAACAAAGAAAAATCAACCAAAAAATGAGTTCACGTGTCAGCTGTGTCATAGGTTTGCCATCACTGATCTAGATCTACCGCAGTGTACACATTCACCTATTGAAGGAAACCTTGTTTGCTTCCACATTTTGGCAATCATGAATAAAGCTGATCTAAATATCCATCTGCAGGTTTCTGTGTGAACATAAGTTTTCAACTCATTTGGGTAAATACTGAGCGCAGTTGATGGCTTGTACAACTATTTTTCTAACAAACCGCCCAACTGTCTTCCAACGTGTTTGTACTATTTTTTATTCTCAATAGCGATGGATGAAAGTTAGTCATTTTATTTCTATCTAAGGCCTTTTAAAGTTGCTTTTGCAAGATTTCCCTTCCTTTCTCTGCTCATCCAGCACTCTCTATCCTTATGCTGACATGTATCACATTCTTTCATGCTTTGCCAGTGTGAACCCCTAAGAGCAATGCATAGATATGTCTCCAGCACCTTACAATACTTCACATTGAAAATTAATGGTTCCAGTATTTGTTCAATGAATAAAGAAAGTTCAAATTGTCGTGTGTCAGACTGTCAAATAGAGCATTATGTTTTGCAAATCTATATATAATCACAAGGTCTTTTACATGGCTTGGAATCAAACAATTCACACTATTACCACTAGTAATATTTCTTTATGTGCTCCTTAGCGATTTTTTTTTGGATGGTTAAATACATGGTTGATTCATGTTAAAGGAAATTGCATTTGAAGTTATTGATTCTTTGGCCCAGCTTTTCAGCTGGAAGAAACAAAGCGCTTGCTGTAATAAGTTCTGAACCTTTTAAAAACAATATTTAATGAGGTTTGTATGTACCTTTGACATTTTATTTTCAACCAGAGTGAAGGTCAGAAATGAAAGGGCACAACTATGCTTTTATACAGTAAATAAACAATGCTATTATTTTTCAAAGAAAATGAAATATTGCTAACTTCTTCCTGGTTTTTTACTATCTAAAAATGAGTTTGCTATGCCTAATTTTGGTAATTAAATCATGTTGTCCTTGCATGTACTAGAATTTGGAATTTAAAAAGGGAGTACACCTAGTTTATACATCAGGGACTAATGTAAATTGTGCTTTTTGTTAATACTCGGGCATTGCATTATTTGAGTTTTTATATTTAACTCTTAAATGAACTTATTATTTGTTGGCTGGTATTTATTTGGTGGAACTTGGTATTATTCTGTTAATTTGATGAACTTTCTTCTTAGATTGGAAGTTTTCTTAATATATATTCAGTGTCCTCAACTCTCTCATATTTGGTATTTATAATACTGTAAATTTATCATTAAAGAGGATATTTTAAAGTGATTTTGGAAAGTAATTGCCTGGATTATGAACAGTGAAAAATATGCCCTTAGAAGCACAATACACAATGGGAATTTTAAGGACTTTCTTTTCATACTATATATCAATACCTAACAAGGGGTTGATCTATTAAATTTGTACTAGATCAAGACAATTTTAATGTTAAAAATAATTTTATATGCTGAAAGATATTATGAAGCAGACAAGCTTCAAATGCCAAAACCCATGTATAAATGATCACTTTATATTGTCATCTATTTAACATATTTTCGAAACAAGGTATTTCAACTTTTATGATTCATTCATTTTAAAAATTAGCATGCAATAAGCGCCTAATCTGAGATTTACTTCATTTCAGATGAACTTACAAATTCATCAGAAACCAGATTGTCCTTGGAAGACCTCTTCAGGAAGGACTTAGTGCTGCGTGATCCTGAAGCCCGATGGATCAATGGTACGTGTGTGCCTTTTATGTGTGATATTCATTGAGTTTTATATAATTACAGTCTAAGCCAGCGGTTCTCAACCTGTGGGTCGCAACCCCTTTGGGGGTCGAATGACCCTTTCACAGGGGTCGCCTAAGACCATCGGAAAACACATATATAATTACATATTGTTTTTGTGATTAATCACTATGCTGTAATTATGTTCAATTTGTAACAATGAAAATACATCCTGCATATCAGATATTTACATTAGAATTCATAACAGTAGCAAAATTACAGTTATGAAGTAGTAATGAAAATAATTTTATGGTTGGGGGTCACCACAACATGAGGAGCTGTATTAAAGGGTCGCGGCATTAGGAAGGTTGAGAACCACTGGTCTAAGCAAATAATGCTATTTGAAGTTAGTATTTGAATCGACATCATTCTTCGAAGATTGCATATACTATTTAATGAGTGTCTTGGCTCATGTGAGGAAACCAATTCCTAAGATAGGTCATCAATAGAAATATCCTCCACACGTTAGATCAATTGTTTCGTATCTGTGGTTCCCTCATGGTCATTATTAGCCATGTTACTTTAAATGTGTTATATCTCCAGCATTTCTCTAGGTTATTCTTCTTGGTGTAAAGGATGGATTTTGAGAGACTGCATATGTATATGCTTCAAATGTGGCTAACAAATTAGTTTCTTTTCCTTCTGGTGGCTTTTCTTTTTAATCCTAAGTGCTGCAAACTAGGGAGACTCTTTCCAAACTTGAAATGAGTGAGAAATCACATGGAAATATATTGCACTTTGTCTTTTTCTGTCCTGGCAAAGAAACCACCTCAGCTTTCCTTAGTCATTTCAGATTTTATTATTTTCAAGGAGTTTAAGAGAGCATTTAGATTGTAAAAGAAACAACCAAAAGTAAAATCACTGAGTGGTTCCATGGCTTCTCTTTATGGAAGGTGATAGGGAAAGTGAGTGGATTATCCAGTCAGAAGAAATGTGTTGGCGAATATTCCGATTTGCCTGACCATACTAATCTCTGTGGTCAGAACGCAGTTCATCTTTGCCTTTCAATTTATTTAGAAGCAATATCTTTGCTTGTTTTCAAGGCATAGAGTAGATTATTTTATGATAAATAAAATAAGCTTTGTCCTTTATCTAATAACAATTATCTCACTTATAGTCCTTTCTTCTCTAATATTCTAATTAATTGCTTGTATACCTGAAAAGTAAATGGTTACTTTTGGGAACTATAAAATGAAGGGAAGTTAATTCATGAGGACAGAGGCCAAATCATACTGTTTAGTTAGCATTAATACAGTTCCTGGAGGTCACCTGGCACTCAAGATGTGTCTTTAAATAAATGAATGCATTTCATTGAAGTTCTGTGTTATTTTTCAAGAAACTAAGTTTCAATTGAAATCAGTTGGAAGATGAGTGTGTATCATGGTGATGGTATTATGCAGTGATTTTCAACTGGTAGTGCTGCAAGAATTTTTAAAACATGCAGTACCTGACTATTCAGTCAGGGGCTCTGACCTTTTTTTCCTTAGATTATCAAATTAAAAAATGACAACAGCCAACACAACAATAGCCATCCTGGGTGAATAAATCAAAATATACCTATATTTTTGTGATATCAGCAAAAAATATATTTTTTGGTGTGCTGCAGAATTGTTTAAATAGTTTATGATGAAAAAGGTTGAAAATTGCTGCTATTATAAATAAAAATAATTTAATTAATTTATTTGTATATTTTTATTTGAATCGTTTACAAATTAAGGACTTGCCATATTGTTGCCTTTGCACTATGATTATTTCAGATGAGCACTGTAACTAAAGGAGACTAATAAAAATGAGGTATCATTACCAAACATTGTTCTAATACACAGATCTCTCACAAATCATTCTCCTAATATACTATGGTAATTCTGCAAGTCATCTTTTTATTTGCTAACACTTATTTTCTATTAGAGAAGAGGACAACATTATTGTGAAAAAATGTGTTATTAGGTTTGAATTGCTAAATGATATTCTGTTTTAGTCACCAAGATTTTGGAAAAGCGTTAGAAATCTGTGGTCTTTGACTTTGGAAAGCAAGCAAAAATCTTGGGCCTTATCTCCCTTCTCAGGTTAGCTTGGATTATTTAAAGAGACATTCACTCCTGTGTATAACTGACACTTTGATATTGAAATGCCAAAGGACTGGGTGGATATTTAAGCAGTGAACTGCATGCTAAATTAAGCCATTTCATTATCTAGGGCACACATTCTAACATTCTCCTTTAACTCTTCACGAGATACCAAAATCATATATTTGGAGTTAATCATTTTAAGCTTAAAAAATAATTTCATTCTTAACTATTGGTAAACCTAATCTTGAGAAACATCCTGGGACAAAGCTGCAGTGTTATCGTTATATTCTAGCTGAAACGTAGGCTATAATATTTATTTTGAAATTTGAGATAAAAACAACCCTTTTATCCAGCTCAGTAGTTTAGTGCCGGCCTATGAACCAGGAGATCACAGGTTCGATTCCTGGTCAGGGCACTTGCCTGGGCTATGGGCTCAATCCCCAGTAGGGGGTGTGCAGGAGGCAGCGGGTCAATGATTCTCGCCCTCTCCCTTTCTCTCTGAAAACAATAAAAATATTTTAGAAACAAACCTTTAAACAGGCTTAAGCTCTCAGAGGCTTTGTAAATAACACTGAAGAAATCGACTCGCTGGCAGCAGGCTGTGTGCACTGTGCTGCTTTCCCAGTGAGAGTGTAGATTTGTGCTTCTTCATTCCTCTTATTCAACCCAGATCACTTTCCTAGCAGTCACTAGATACTTGGCCTATTTACTGGTCCCTCACATGGCCAGGAAACACAGTGGGAACTATATGAATAGAATGTGTAACCTTGGCCTCATTATCACAGATTGTATCTAAATATAAAATTTGAATTTTTTCTTTACTCTCATGAGGTGTCTCACCAGGCTTTCTCAGTATGTACGTCTCTTGAAGAGGTCTAAGTGAAGCTCATTTGGAAGCTTCATTTAGTCTTGGAGGTCACCACAGGTAGATGGGTGTGCAGCAATGTCATTTCTTATACTGGTTCCCAAATAAAATAACTGAATGTCATTGCAGCCTTTGAGGGGTACTCATGTTCATGGTTAGCTTAACATCTGCCTTCCCCCATATCTGCTCATAAGCTTGAATCTACATTTTTATAGCATCTTTTTTTTCTAGTTGTGTCACCTTGAAACCTAGAAATCCATCTTCCTTAAAATTATTCATCTCCCCACATACATTTTTATTGAATTTATTGGGGTGACATTGGTTCACAAAACCATATAGGTTTCAAGTTTACAACTTAACAAAACATCATCTGCACACTGCATCATGCGCCTAACACCCAAAGCAAAATCATTTTTACCCCATTTATCTTCCCTTTGTCCACTTCCACCTACCCCCATCTACTGTAGATGTATGCATGTGTTTGCTGCATCATTTTACCTGCTTCCATCCAGCCCCCCAATCCCTTACTTCTGACAGCTGTCAGTCTGTTCCATGTATCTAGGCCTTTGTTTTTATTTTGTTTTTCAGTTTATTTTGTTTATTAGATTTTACATATAAGTGAGATCATATGGCATTTGTCTTTGTCTTTCTGATTTATTTAGCTTAGCATATATTTAAATTATTGTTTGAAATTTAAATGTAAATCATTTTCTTTCAGGAAATGTTTTCAAGATTCCAGCTTGCCTTAAAATGATAATATTTATAATAAACACCAAATAGAGTAGGGAAGAGTATTTACCCATAAAATTGAGTGTTAACATTTCAGAGAAAAAAGTTTTCAGAAAAATAATATTTTTATGTTTTAGACATATAATGATTACTTTAAAGTATTTAAAGGGAGTTGGAAATAGAAAACAAACTTTAGATTAGGATAAGTAAACTTTCATATTGCAGCCTATTTTGTGAAAAAAAAACTATATTTTGATTTTTAAAATTAGGAATTAAGTAAGAAAAGTATATATATATATATATATACTTTTAGACACAGACAACAGTGTGGTGATAGGCACAGGGACATGGGGTTGGGGGTAGGTGGAGGTGGGCAAAGGAAGGGAAAATGGGGATGTAAAGAGAATTTGCTCGATGCAGTGTGCAGATGATGTTCTTTTGAGTTGTACACTTGAAAATTGTATGGTTTTGTGAACCAATGCCACCCCAATTCATTCAATTAAAAATCAACTGACAAAAAAATAAAATAACAAAATAATAAATTCATTTTTAACTTATAATAAAGAAAAAAAGTCTGAGAGAGATGAAAGAGTTATGCTTCGAGTTCATCAAGAATTACTGAGTTCCAGCTACAATACAGGGTTTTGTATATTTTAAGTGGAAATCTATTACCATTTGAAAGATTTGTAGTAAAATAAATGGTGTTTTCATAGCTGTAATAAATTGTACAAAATTATGGTTGGTCTGTTTTTGTTGGCCCAGGACCTGGGTTTGTCAGCACAAATGTAGATTCAATAGACACTTAACATTGACATCTATTTTTCCACCTACATGTCCACCTATCTTTTATTCAACATGTGTTTATTGAACATAGTGAAAATATTCTAGATAAGATGAATAGATGCAGTCCTTTCATTAAAGAGAATTATGAATATAAAGATTCTTCCCGCATTGTGCACAGTATTTTTATGCATATCTATGGGTTAGAGGAGTGAATTAGTACTCAAAGGCTGTGATGGCACAGGAAGTAGAATTTAAGTAGAGAGGTGCAAAACATATTGAATCAAGACTACAATGAGATTTGATTAACTTTCTTTTCCCCAAAATCAAAAACACATTTCCATCTCCCTTATCTCTCTCTTCAGAAAGATAGAGGACACACACTTGCAAATTTTGTTTATTGAACTTCTTTTTATTATGTTTGCTTCTTCTTTATTTGATACAGTCTTTACTTATATACATTCATAGTCATGACTAATATAGGCATGGACCGCTGACATGCTTAAAGGAAATATAATTAAGGTACCTACAGAATTTAGAAACTTACTGCTAATAATAGACCTTAAATAATTAGACAACATTGGTTGATACATTTTTCAATTATTGTTTTATTTTTAATACATTGGAAATGTAAGAGATCAGTTTGAGTTAAAAATAATTGAGTAGTCTTAATGGAAGAAATGAAGTTCAGTTTCACTATAGGGGGCAGAGGAACCTAGGAGAAAAAAGGGGATATCATTGGGAGAACAAGGATGTATTAGGACACAGTCATAGGAATTAGCATAGCACGTAAGGATGACTAAGAAAAATGCTGTTTGTGTGCATGTGTGCCAAATTAATGGTGAAAAAGTTGATCAACTCAGTTTTGGCATATCATTAGGATATTAATACTTGTTCATTTTACTGCACTTGTTATCCTTTAATCTCCTTTAGTAGATTCACCCTTTTATTGCATCTTCATTTGGAAGTAAAAATTTGAAGTTGCTTTCATGATTGTCAGCTATTTTATTTTCCTTAGAATTAAAATGGGAGATACTGGTGTTAGGAACTTCCCTTTATATGTTTGTAGTATGACAGGATTCACATTTACTTTTCAACATATGTTATTTATGTGCATTTCTTTGAAAACCCTTGTTTGAAAGGTTGGTGGGCACTAATTGTTTGTTATGAGTAAGTTGCGTTACAAAAAGGCTTTCTTCACTTTCCAATCACGTCAGTAATTAGCTCTGGCCAGAATCCAGGTCTTTCATATTCAATGTTGGGGAGGAAACACTGGAGTATAGGAAATGTCTAAAGTGAATTTTGTTGTGTTGTAATCGAACTAACATTTAACAGTGTTTATAAATCAATTAATAGAAACATACCTATGGCATAAGGAAAGAAATGTTAAGGAAAAGACAGATAATAAGGGAAGAAATTATTTTACTTATATTGGACTGTTTGAATTTGACTAGAATTCTTAGCTGATTGGGAGAAAATGTAACATTTTATATCATTGATTGTAACTGTAAAACAGAGTTGTGTAGTTAACTGTAATAATGAACTCATATTTACATATTAAGCTTATAATACAAATTACTTTGCTTGAGTTATGTTGTCTGTGTGTATGTATTTCTTTCTTTCTGATGGACTAATTTTACCTGATCAGGTTGTTAATTTAGTCAGTTTAAATGGCCCATTGAGATAGTTAGATAAAACACAATCAACTAATTCAATTTTTACATTGAATAAATATGTACTAGGCATGAAGGTACATTTAAAGAAATATTTAGGTAGAAGAATTGTTAGCAGTGATATTTTTTATTATTAAATGGCTAAGATTCTTTATGGTAAAGTCATTTCATGCACAAGCATTTAGTCAACTGAAGTTTCCATCCTGTTCATAGTGGTTGGTGCCATGTGTTCATAGAGGCATACACCATAGTAGATCTAGCCGATTTAATTCTACTTATTTTCTATATTTGCCTTTTATTTTCTATATTTATCTGATGAGAATTATATACCCTTTCCATCGTACTCTAGTGATGCAAAAAAAATGAAGTAATATCTGCCTTCATCAATTTATTATTAACATTATTTATTAAATAAACATTATGTTTGGGAGACATCTAATAGTTGCCAGGAACTCTGCTTTGAATTTTATTTCGTTATATCTAATGCTTAAGTAAAGATATATTCATTTGTAAATGGGTTCAAGTCTACACAGCTAGAAGGAGGCAGAATTAGACATATTATGTTACTTTCCCATAATAATGAGCATAGTAAATGTAAACACATATAAATGAAGGAAAACAATATTAAGAAAAAGACAAATAACACGAAGAGACAATAATTAAAACTTTAGATATAAGATTAAGCATATTCTATATAATTAAGGTAGGAAAAGTGAAACTCCTCAAACAAATTTGTGCAAGAACTCTGGAATAAGAGCCCACAGAACTGGAATTTACAACTTAGTGTGGAATAGAAAACCGAGTATTGTACCAGAATTCAGGAATCCTAGCTTAGTAGGTGAATACTCACCTTGGGAAAATCTCATCACTTTCCTGAACCTCAGATCCTTCATCTGCATAATTAGAGGGTTTGACTGAATGACACAGGAGACCAATCCTGTTTTTTTAATTTGGGAATAATCCAAATTTGAGTAATGTAGAACAATAGGTCTTAAAGCAAATGACAATATGGCAACAGATAACATCATAGCACCTGGTAGTAGTGGAATTTGGGGAATTTTATTATTTGTAAGTACTGTTAATAGCAGTATTTCACAGTTCTCTGCTATCACTTTCAAAACTTGATTCTACTCTTTTCAACTTCTAACAGACTTGCTAAATGACATGAGTGAAATTGACAATCCAGTTTATGTTGTTAAGTAAGATGCAAGCTTTTTTTATCACCCCTAATGATTTAATGCACTTAATGCCCTACACATCTATTTATGAGTTAAACTGTTAATTATGCATTGTTTCAAATGAGAATTGAGAGTAATTGAAAGTATGGAAAGTCTGAGGATGGAATATTCTTTTATGTAACTTTTTAATGGAACTTTGTTCATTAAGCATAAAAAATGGAAGAGCAGTGTAATGATCCTCCAAGTAATTATCACCAATTTGTGAATGATTACTGATATCTTATGAATCTTGTTTCATGTAATGATACACATATAAGTGTGGAATTATAAGAATAGGAACAGCTAAAGGAATACATCTGTTTCAAGCAGAGAGAAGAACAGAATGGTTATTAGAGATGTGGTCAAGGGGATTCTATGCTGATCATAGCTGGTTTCCGGAATTGGACTAATACTGAATGACATAGTTTACCATTAAGAGGTATGCAAGGAAGTAAATCAGAATTATGAGCTAAAAATCCTGATAAATAGTTGAAGCAAGTCAGACCTAGAGAAGCAGGGAAGAGTTATTTCAGAAACACCATTAGCTATGAAAGGGCATCCTGTGAGTAAGGGTTAGATTTATCATGTAGACTTTAGAATTAACTGAAATGTAAATTAGGGGGGGGCAGTATACGTCTACTTACCTACAGTAAGTCATATTGGAAAATGTAGTTTTACAGCTTTTGGTTAATCTAGGGTAGGAAGTAATGAGCTCTCCGCTCTTGCTTATATTATAAAGTGGTTGGATGATCATGTGATGAGGACACTTTGATGGGATTCATGTAATTGCTATGAGATTGTAAACATTTGAACCATTAGTTCAACTTTAGTTATATGGTTTTTAATTGATTTCAGAGAGGAAGGGAGAGGGAGAGAGATAGAAACATCAATGATGAGAGAGAATCATTGATGGGCTGCCTCCTGCATGCCGCCTACTAAGGATCAGGCCCACAACCTGGGCATGTGCTCTGACCAGGAATCGTACCATGTCCTCCTGGTTCATAGGTCAACACTGAATCACTGAGTCATACAGTCTGGGCTAATTATAAGATTTTATTATTTTGTGTCCAAATCAACATTAAGGTACGGTTTAAGCCACTGCTTTAATAGTTCTTTGGTTTAGGAATCCATTGATACATTGACCTAAAACAGTTCCTAGGGAGTGGTGTCAGCTTTCACAGACATTTCCCTGCTCCGTATTTCCACACAGGAAACCTCCATCATGTGACATGAAGCCCTTGTCTCTTTGTCTTGACTGGCCACATAAAGTTGCTGAAAAATAATTTAAAAGCTGATCTCATTTTGCACTTTCAGTTGATAACACCTTGCAATCCTCCTCTGTGCTGTCAATACTGATGCCAGTTTGAGTGAGCTTGAACATTCATTACTAGGACTGTGTGTGTACCCAGGCCATCAACCCGTCACTGCCATGTACTTCCAAATAGAGTCTGAAAGCAGGTAGCTTGCACCTACCTGGTCTTTGAAGGTATTTCATTTGTAAGTGAAAATGCACATTAATTCATGTGTGCGTATGTTTGCTTCTCTTTCCTAGGAGTGTGAATGTTCATTTGGTTTTCTGACATTACCAGTCTTACTAATTTAATTTTTCTACCATCACCCCATACCCATGATGAAATACAGTTTTACATTGCACTCCTTGGAGTTTAATGGCATCAAGATACTATGATACTCAAAAGATTCTAAAATTATAAAATATCTTAATTAGAAAAGTGCAGGAAGCCTTGTAGAGCAGAAGTACTGCACAATTTTCTTGGGCTGCTCATTAAGTGACTGGGGCTCAGAACCATCCAGATGTGTTGCTCTTTATGGCCTTCCCAATATCCAGGCCGAAAAGCAGCCTCTGTATGTTAGACAGAGTGTCTTACAAGGGAAGGGTTAGGCCTCCAGACATTAGAACTGTAGTTCTGTCACTGGTTGATGTGGGCCACTTGACTTCTCTAAGTGGCCAAGTCTTCATCCATTAGACTGAGAGGATAAGTTCTCTTATTCCTTCCTTCATAGTCATTGTGAGCATCACAAGGGCTATAAGTCCTGTGAAAACTTTAAAACATTTATAAATTTGTGTCTCTATTCTTATTTTTATTTGTGTGTTTTTTTTTTCATTCTTGACACTATTACAAATGTCCCCTATGCCCCCCCTCTTTGCCTACCCCCACCCAGCCACTAACCCGCTAGCCTTCACCATGCTGTTGTCTGTGTCCATGGGCTATGCATTTATTGATCGAAAATTGATTTTCACTTCCCTAAACTGTATGGCTGTGGGCAAGTCAGCCAATATTTCTGGGCATTACTTTTGTTTAAGCACCAGAGTGAGAATCACAACAGCAATAATAACTAGTCATTGGGTGTTGGGTAAGTGCCAGGCACTGGGCTAACTGCTTGTAGTGTACAATGTGATTTAATCTTCACAACAATCCTATGAATTATTTTTATGATCTCCACTTTACAGCTAAAGAAACTGAGCTTGGAGGGTTTAGTAATTTGCCCAGCTAGTAAGAAGAAGAGCTGGAGGAAGGTTTCTTAGGTTATTTAATGAAGAGGGATGAAGGGTACAGAGTTTTAAGTTATGCAAGTTCAATAAATTCTGCAGATCTGTCTTGGGGGCTTCAGCTGGTGTATTAAATTATGAATATGCAGATTATGACATGTTGAATGAGAAGGCACAAGCCATCCACAGTGGTCAACAGCATGAGCTCCCACCATGAGGAAGTGAGAACCCAGGGCTATCTGATTGAAGGCTGGGTTTCAGTACACTCATGCAAAGGAAGTAAAGTCCCAAGTTTATTACGTACAGATCCTGAATGCCAGACATGGAGGGTTGGCCACAGAGAGCCTCAGGAAGGGCAGTCCTCTGCCCTAGGTCACCAGTGAGCAGGAGATAGAGACAGGGCCGCAAACACCTGTAACTGATGAGGTGGTTCAGGAGGTGGTCACTAACTTCATGGGCTCACTTCTAAGTGGTTATTTCAGAAGGGGCCCCGGGAAAAGCAAAGCTGAAGCTCGTGGTGGGCATCCTCAGCTCAGGTCCTTAGCTAAATGCCTGGACTCGGTGCGCGCAAGGTTGTCACACTGTGAAATGCCCAGGCAGCAACTCATGTCAAGAGCTAATGTACAACAATGTGACGCTAGTTAATGTTACTGTATCGTTGTTATACTTGAAATTCGATAGAGGGCAGAGCTTAAGGGTTTTCACTGCTTCCCCCCCCCCGCCCCCCGCCACACACACACATACAAGAAAAACAGAGAACAGTAACTTTGTGAAGTTATGACTATGCTAATTAGTCTGATTATGGTGATTACTTCCCAATGTCTACATATATCAAAATATCAAGTAATATACCTTAAATATGTACCACATTTTATTTGTCAATTATATCTCAAAATTTGGGGGGGAGACAATTTTTAAAAATCACTTTAAAATAGTCCAAAAAGTATGCCTAGGTGAGGCATGTGTTAGTAGAGAGTAAAAGCTAAAGAAATAATTATTTGCTGTTTGGCTTTTTTCATTTATTATTCTGTTATGTTTCCACACCTACTTTCCTTTTTGTACCACAAACAGGTGCATACTTTTCCTTAGGAAATGTCAGTTCTACTCCAATTCATCTGTGACTCATGCCGGTCTCTCTGGTTTTGCACAAAGCTCCCTACACTAAGAATGTCCCCTCAGCCATGTTGGACCCCGCACTGCTACCCTAGGTTTTCTCAGGCAGGAACACTACATTTTGCCCTTGTTTATCCAACGTCAAAAGCAATGTCTAGGCATGTAGCTACTTCAACCAATGAATTAGGGCTTTGGTGACACACACCCTCATTTTAATTAGAAGATAGACACAATTGGGAAAGTAAACTTTACAGTATTTCCTTGTAGTCTTAGATGAAATATATGTATATATTATAAGACATTATTTCTTCTTTCACCAATTAAAAGGAAAGATATCCTTCAATTTATTTAAATGTAAACAAAAAGTAAATTATTATGACCAACAGTGTCATAGAGTGTGGTGTGATTGCTGATGGGCAAAATCCTGTATCAAGTAACCTCTATATAAGAAAACTAATGTTATTTTTTTACAATTGCTGGGGCAGGTTCTAAGGAAATAAGTGGATTACTTAGGACAGGCCACATTTTCATGATGGATACCTATAGGATTTCAATGTTTATAAAATTCTTATTTTTTGTTTCTTTTTAAGACTGTATTTATATATATATACTAGAGGCCTTGTGCATAAAATTCATGCATGGGTAGGGTCCCTAGGCCTGGCTGGTGATCAGAGCCATACTGCTCTTGTTGGGGCCCATCAGGGCCAGCAGCACCTCCACGGCCACCTGCTGCCAGCGCCTCATCACCGATGCCTGCCATGTTCTGAGCCACCTCTGGTGGTCAACATACATCTAACTCCTGGTGGGTCGAACTTCTGCCCATGGGGACAATTTGCATATTAGCCTTTTATTATATAGGATTAATTCACTTTTTTAAAATCCTTGTCTTTCAAACTTCTCAATACAATGGCAATTCATTCTAGAAAGCTGATACTGGGAGAGGTTTAGAGAGGTAGTCCTCAGTTTACCATAAGGTATTTGAGAATGGGGATCATGTTGCTTATTTTCATTTTAATCCTATAACTCCCAGCTCAGTACCTGTCACCTTTTAGCTACTTAATTGTTTTTTGAGATAGACTGGATTCATATTTATTGACTGTCACTGTCCACAATCATCATCACAAGCCCTGTTTTATAATGAAAGGCAGTGAATTCTCGGCTGACTTGTGTTTCTCAGGGTCACAAAGTCACAGAGCCAGATTTAAAATCAACCAAGTGATTTTATTTTTGTTATTAATTAGTATTAATATATTACTGTCTTTTTGACCTTTAATAATGAAAATTTCTAAATATAGATTTATTGATTCCATGCAATCAAAACGGCTATCATTAAAGGAAGAGGACACCAATAGTGATTAGTGGTCAGAATCTGGAATTTTGCTGAGAAGTGATAATAGAGTTATCTGGTTTCTTCCCCAAAGACATCTATAATGCTTATTTTTTAAATTAAAATTGTTTAATGTTGACATTATTTCAGACTCCCCCCAATCCCCTTGTACACTCCCCTTTGTCCTTGTACACTCTTGAGGAAACTATAAACTAGTACAGCCATTATGGAAACAAAGTATGGATGCTCATCAAAAATTTCAAAAAAATAGCTCTACTGGCATGGCTCAGTGGTTGAGCATCGACTTATGAAACAAGAGGTCATGGTTCGATTCCCTGTCAGGGCACATGCCCAGGTTACAGGCTCAGTCCCCGTTGAGGGCTGTGCAGGAGGCAGTTGATCAATGATTCTCTCTCATCATTGATATTTCTATCTCTCCCTTCCTATCTGAAATCAATAAAAATATGCTTTTATTTTTTTAAATATGGCTACCATACGATCCAGCAGTTCCAATTCCGGTTATATAGTCAAAGGGAATAAAATCAGTATCTTGAAGAGAAAAAAAAAAAAAAGATGACTGTTGGCGCTTAGCCTTTTTAATCTCTCCTCTTGTTCCTTAGTAATTGTATCCCTTGACTAACCTGCATATTCTGAGAGCATCTCAAACTTACCTTTACTTTATGCATTTCCTTTTTTTTTCTTTTTAGGCATTAATTCTGCTTTCAATGTGGCTATATAAGTTATGAGTCTTTGAAGATCTTAATTATATTCCTTATTCTTTATATCATCCTATAAAGCTTTTTATCTCTATTTTATTCTTTACAATTTTATGCTGTGATTATATACAACACACATTTTCAAAATCCTTTAACTCTCTAAACAGATTTTTAAACTATTTGTATTTTTTTAGAAAAAATATCTTGTCTTCTTCAAATAGGTAAAAATCAGTCATTACCTCTCCCTGAGGCCTCAGGATGGTGTTCTATGTTTCTACTCATAAACATTATGTGTTTTTTTTTTGCTTATCTCTGGAGGAAGGATCCTCTATCTAGACTCTTTTAATTCCTCTTGACTTTGCTGAGTCTCCTAAGATCCTCATTTTTTAAAAATTATAATTAATTTTTAGGAAGAGAGGGAGAAGGATAGAGATAGACACATCAATGAGAAAGGAACTTTATTGATTGACTGTCTCCTGCACTGTCCCTACCAGGAATTGAGCCCAGGTATGTGCCCTGACCAGGAATTGAACCAGGGACTTCCTGAGTCCTGGGCCCTGGGTCCAGGCTCAACCACTGAGCCACACTGGCCAGGCCAAAATCCTCATTTTTAAAACAGGTGGAGCTGTCTGTCGGGTTCCCGGGTTACTTTTCAATGTCTATGCACATTCCAACCAGTAGTCATATGAGTATTGTTATTGCATCTTTCCCCATCCATTCAGTGATTGCCTCTTAACACTCTAAATAGGCATTAATAAATACCATATTATGTTCCAAGGTATTTCTGGAGTTGACATTTCTTAATGGACATTGTAAGAGTGATACTTGTAGGGAGGAAGGGAAC